>NC_084908.1:8519466-8819466 GCF_949316345.1 Pungitius pungitius
AACAACGTTTTGACCATTATTGTTACTTTTAAAGCTTTTGCAGAAGGAGTAAACAGCTAAAACAGAATGTATGAAGAAGGCTTTAGCTTACACTGTTTCTATCAAGCAAATTACCTTTTTTCATCATTATCATAATGGTATGAAGGATTATGTTTAGTTTTAGAACCTTATTCACTCAACAACGTTTTGACCATTATTGTTACTTTTAAAGCTTTTTCAGAAGGAGTAAACAGCTAAAACGGACTGTATGAAGAATGCTATAGCTTACACTGTTTCTATCAAGCAAATGACCTTTTTTCATCATTATCATTATGGTATGAAGGATTAGGTTTAGTTTTAGAACCTGATTCACTCAACTACGTTTTGACCATTTTTGTTACTTTCAAAGCTTTTGCAGGAGTAAACTGCTGAAACGGACTGTAAGAAGAATACGTTTTTGTTACTTTCAAAGCTTTTGCAGAAGGAGTAAACAGCTAAAACGGACTGTAAGAGGAATGCTTAAACTTACACTGTTTCCTACAAGCAAATTACCTCTTTTAATCATTATCATCATAGTTAGAAGGATTAGGTATAGTTGTAGAACCTTATTCAATCAACTACGTTTTGACCATTTTTGTTACTTTCAAAGCTTTTGCAGGAGTAAACAGCTAAAACGGACTGTATGAAGAATGCTTTATCTTACACTGTTTCTATCAAGCAAATGACCTTTTTCATCATTTTCATTATAATATGAAGGATTTGTATAGTTGTAGAAACTGATTCACTCAACTACGTTTGGACCATTTTTGTTACTTTCAAAGCTTTTGCAGGAGTAAACTGCTGAAACGGACTGTAAGAGGAATACGTTTTTGTTACTTTCAAAGCTTTTGCAGAAGGAGTAAACTGCTAAAACGGACTGTATGAAGAATGCTTTAGCTTACACTGTTTCTATCAAGCAAATGACCTTTTTTCATCATTATCATTATGGTTTGAAGGATTAGGTATAGTTTTAGAACCTGATTCACTCAACTACGTTTTGACCATTATTGTTACTTTCAAAGCTTTTGTAGAAGGAGTAAACAGCTAAAACGGACTGTAAGAGGAATGCTTAAACTTACACTGTTTCCTACAAGCAAATTACCTCTTTTAATCATTATCATCATAGTTAGAAGGATTAGGTATAGTTGTAGAACCTTATTCACTCAACTACGTTTGGACCATTTTTGTTACTTTCAAAGCTTTTGTAGAAGGAGTAAACAGCTAAAACAGAATGCTTTAGCTTACACTGTTTCTATCAAGCAAATGACCTTTTTTCATCATTATCATAACGGTATGAAGGATTATGTTTAGTTTTAGAACCTTATTCACTCAACAACGTTTTGACCATTATTGTTACTTTTAAAGCTTTTGCAGAAGGAGTAAACAGCTAAAACAGAATGTATGAAGAAGGCTTTAGCTTACACTGTTTCTATCAAGCAAATTACCTTTTTTCATCATTATCATAATGGTATGAAGGATTATGTTTAGTTTTAGAACCTTATTCACTCAACAACGTTTTGACCATTATTGTTACTTTTAAAGCTTTTTCAGAAGGAGTAAACAGCTAAAACGGACTGTATGAAGAATGCTATAGCTTACACTGTTTCTATCAAGCAAATGACCTTTTTTCATCATTATCATTATGGTATGAAGGATTAGGTTTAGTTTTAGAACCTGATTCACTCAACTACGTTTTGACCATTTTTGTTACTTTCAAAGCTTTTGCAGGAGTAAACTGCTGAAACGGACTGTAAGAAGAATACGTTTTTGTTACTTTCAAAGCTTTTGCAGAAGGAGTAAACAGCTAAAACGGACTGTAAGAGGAATGCTTAAACTTACACTGTTTCTATCAAGCAAATGACCTTTTTTCATCATTATCATAATGGTATGAAGGATTATGTTTAGTTTTAGAACCTTATTCACTCAACAACGTTTTGACCATTATTGTTACTTTTAAAGCTTTTGCAGAAGGAGTAAACAGCTAAAACAGAATGTATGAAGAAGGCTTTAGCTTACACTGTTTCTATCAAGCAAATTACCTTTTTTCATCATTATCATAATGGTATGAAGGATTATGTTTAGTTTTAGAACCTTATTCACTCAACAACGTTTTGACCATTATTGTTACTTTTAAAGCTTTTTCAGATGGAGTAAACAGCTAAAACGGACTGTATGAAGAATGCTATAGCTTACACTGTTTCTATCAAGCAAATGACCTTTTTTCATCATTATCATTATGGTATGAAGGATTAGGTTTAGTTTTAGAACCTGATTCACTCAACTACGTTTTGACCATTTTTGTTACTTTCAAAGCTTTTGCAGGAGTAAACTGCTGAAACGGACTGTAAGAAGAATACGTTTTTGTTACTTTCAAAGCTTTTGCAGAAGGAGTAAACAGCTAAAACGGACTGTAAGAGGAATGCTTAAACTTACACTGTTTCCTACAAGCAAATTACCTCTTTTAATCATTATCATCATAGTTAGAAGGATTAGGTATAGTTGTAGAACCTTATTCACTCAACTACGTTTTGACCATTTTTGTTACTTTCAAAGCTTTTGCAGGAGTAAACAGCTAAAACGGACTGTATGAAGAATGCTTTATCTTACACTGTTTCTATCAAGCAAATTACCTTTTTTCATCATTATCATTATGGTATGAAGGATTAGGTTTAGTTTTAGAACCTGATTCACTCAACTACGTTTTGACCATTATTGTTACTTTCAAAGCTTTTGCAGGAGTAAACAGCTAAAACGGACTGTATGAAGAATGCTTTATCTTACACTGTTTCTATCAAGCAAATGACCTTTTTCATCATTTTCATTATAATATGAAGGATTTGTATAGTTGTAGAAACTGATTCACTCAACTACGTTTGGACCATTTTTGTTACTTTCAAAGCTTTTGCAGGAGTAAACTGCTGAAACGGACTGTAAGAGGAATACGTTTTTGTTACTTTCAAAGCTTTTGCAGAAGGAGTAAACTGCTAAAACGGACTGTATGAAGAATGCTTTAGCTTACACTGTTTCTATCAAGCAAATGACCTTTTTTAATCATTATCATTATGGTTTGAAGGATTAGGTATAGTTTTAGAACCTGATTCACTCAACTACGTTTTGACCATTATTGTTACTTTCAAAGCTTTTGTAGAAGGAGTAAACAGCTAAAACGGACTGTAAGAGGAATGCTTAAACTTACACTGTTTCCTACAAGCAAATTACCTCTTTTAATCATTATCATCATAGTTAGAAGGATTAGGTATAGTTGTAGAACCTTATTCACTCAACTACGTTTGGACCATTTTTGTTACTTTCAAAGCTTTTGCAGGAGTAAACTGCTGAAACGGACTGTAAGAAGAATACGTTTTTGTTACTTTCAAAGCTTTTGCAGAAGGAGTAAACAGCTAAAACGGACTGTATGAAGAATGCTTTAGCTTACACTGTTTCTATCAAGCAAATTACCTTTTTTCATCATTATCATTATGGTTTGAAGGATTAGGTATAGTTTTAGAACCTGATTCACTCAACTACGTTTTGACCATTATTGTTACTTTCAAAGCTTTTGTAGAAGGAGTAAACAGCTAAAACGGACTGTATGAAGAATGCTTTATCTTACACTGTTTCTATCAAGCAAATGACCTTTTTCATCATTTTCATTATAATATGAAGGATTTGTATAGTTGTAGAAACTGATTCACTCAACTACGTTTGGACCATTTTTGTTACTTTCAAAGCTTTTGCAGGAGTAAACTGCTGAAACGGACTGTAAGAGGAATACGTTTTTGTTACTTTTAAAGCTTTTTCAGAAGGAGTAAACAGCTAAAACGGACTGTATGAAGAATGCTATAGCTTACACTGTTTCTATCAAGCAAATGACCTTTTTTCATCATTATCATTATGGTATGAAGGATTAGGTTTAGTTTTAGAACCTGATTCACTCAACTACGTTTTGACCATTATTGTTACTTTCAAAGCTTTTGTAGAAGGAGTAAACAGCTAAAACGGACTGTATGAAGAATGCTTTATCTTACACTGTTTCTATCAAGCAAATGACCTTTTTCATCATTTTCATTATAATATGAAGGATTTGTATAGTTGTAGAAACTGATTCACTCAACTACGTTTGGACCATTTTTGTTACTTTCAAAGCTTTTGCAGGAGTAAACTGCTGAAACGGACTGTAAGAGGAATACGTTTTTGTTACTTTCAAAGCTTTTGCAGAAGGAGTAAACAGCTAAAACGGACTGTATGAAGAATGCTTTAGCTTACACTGTTTCTATCAAGCAAATGACCTTTTTTAATCATTATCATTATGGTTTGAAGGATTAGGTATAGTTTTAGAACCTGATTCACTCAACTACGTTTTGACCATTATTGTTACTTTCAAAGCTTTTGTAGAAGGAGTAAACAGCTAAAACGGACTGTAAGAGGAATGCTTAAACTTACACTGTTTCCTACAAGCAAATTACCTCTTTTAATCATTATCATCATAGTTAGAAGGATTAGGTATAGTTGTAGAACCTTATTCACTCAACTACGTTTGGACCATTTTTGTTACTTTCAAAGCTTTTGCAGGAGTAAACTGCTGAAACGGACTGTAAGAAGAATACGTTTTTGTTACTTTCAAAGCTTTTGCAGAAGGAGTAAACAGCTAAAACGGACTGTATGAAGAATGCTTTAGCTTACACTGTTTCTATCAAGCAAATTACCTTTTTTCATCATTATCATTATGGTTTGAAGGATTAGGTATAGTTTTAGAACCTGATTCACTCAACTACGTTTTGACCATTATTGTTACTTTCAAAGCTTTTGTAGAAGGAGTAAACAGCTAAAACGGACTGTAAGAGGAATGCTTAAACTTACACTGTTTCCTACAAGCAAATTACCTCTTTTAATCATTATCATCATAGTTAGAAGGATTAGGTATAGTTGTAGAACCTTATTCACTCAACTACGTTTGGACCATTTTTGTTACTTTCAAAGCTTTTGTAGAAGGAGTAAACAGCTAAAACAGAATGCTTTAGCTTACACTGTTTCTATCAAGCAAATGACCTTTTTTCATCATTATCATAATGGTATGAAGGATTATGTTTAGTTTTAGAACCTTATTCACTCAACAACGTTTTGACCATTATTGTTACTTTTAAAGCTTTTGCAGAAGGAGTAAACAGCTAAAACAGAATGTATGAAGAAGGCTTTAGCTTACACTGTTTCTATCAAGCAAATGACCTTTTTTCATCATTATCATAATGGTATGAAGGATTATGTTTAGTTTTAGAACCTTATTCACTCAACAACGTTTTGACCATTATTGTTACTTTTAAAGCTTTTTCAGAAGGAGTAAACAGCTAAAACGGACTGTATGAAGAATGCTATAGCTTACACTGTTTCTATCAAGCAAATGACCTTTTTTCATCATTATCATTATGGTATGAAGGATTAGGTTTAGTTTTAGAACCTGATTCACTCAACTACGTTTTGACCATTTTTGTTACTTTCAAAGCTTTTGCAGGAGTAAACTGCTGAAACGGACTGTAAGAAGAATACGTTTTTGTTACTTTCAAAGCTTTTGCAGAAGGAGTAAACAGCTAAAACGGACTGTAAGAGGAATGCTTAAACTTACACTGTTTCCTACAAGCAAATTACCTCTTTTAATCATTATCATCATAGTTAGAAGGATTAGGTATAGTTGTAGAACCTTATTCACTCAACTACGTTTTGACCATTTTTGTTACTTTCAAAGCTTTTGCAGGAGTAAACAGCTAAAACGGACTGTATGAAGAATGCTTTATCTTACACTGTTTCTATCAAGCAAATTACCTTTTTTCATCATTATCATTATGGTATGAAGGATTAGGTTTAGTTTTAGAACCTGATTCACTCAACTACGTTTTGACCATTATTGTTACTTTCAAAGCTTTTGCAGGAGTAAACAGCTAAAACGGACTGTATGAAGAATGCTTTATCTTACACTGTTTCTATCAAGCAAATGACCTTTTTTCATCATTATCATAATGGTATGAAGGATTATGTTTAGTTTTAGAACCTTATTCACTCAACAACGTTTTGACCATTATTGTTACTTTTAAAGCTTTTGCAGAAGGAGTAAACAGCTAAAACAGAATGTATGAAGAAGGCTTTAGCTTACACTGTTTCTATCAAGCAAATTACCTTTTTTCATCATTATCATAATGGTATGAAGGATTATGTTTAGTTTTAGAACCTTATTCACTCAACAACGTTTTGACCATTATTGTTACTTTTAAAGCTTTTTCAGATGGAGTAAACAGCTAAAACGGACTGTATGAAGAATGCTATAGCTTACACTGTTTCTATCAAGCAAATGACCTTTTTTCATCATTATCATTATGGTATGAAGGATTAGGTTTAGTTTTAGAACCTGATTCACTCAACTACGTTTTGACCATTTTTGTTACTTTCAAAGCTTTTGCAGGAGTAAACTGCTGAAACGGACTGTAAGAAGAATACGTTTTTGTTACTTTCAAAGCTTTTGCAGAAGGAGTAAACAGCTAAAACGGACTGTAAGAGGAATGCTTAAACTTACACTGTTTCCTACAAGCAAATTACCTCTTTTAATCATTATCATCATAGTTAGAAGGATTAGGTATAGTTGTAGAACCTTATTCACTCAACTACGTTTTGACCATTTTTGTTACTTTCAAAGCTTTTGCAGGAGTAAACAGCTAAAACGGACTGTATGAAGAATGCTTTATCTTACACTGTTTCTATCAAGCAAATTACCTTTTTTCATCATTATCATTATGGTATGAAGGATTAGGTTTAGTTTTAGAACCTGATTCACTCAACTACGTTTTGACCATTATTGTTACTTTCAAAGCTTTTGCAGGAGTAAACAGCTAAAACGGACTGTATGAAGAATGCTTTATCTTACACTGTTTCTATCAAGCAAATGACCTTTTTCATCATTTTCATTATAATATGAAGGATTTGTATAGTTGTAGAAACTGATTCACTCAACTACGTTTGGACCATTTTTGTTACTTTCAAAGCTTTTGCAGGAGTAAACTGCTGAAACGGACTGTAAGAGGAATACGTTTTTGTTACTTTCAAAGCTTTTGCAGAAGGAGTAAACTGCTAAAACGGACTGTATGAAGAATGCTTTAGCTTACACTGTTTCTATCAAGCAAATGACCTTTTTTAATCATTATCATTATGGTTTGAAGGATTAGGTATAGTTTTAGAACCTGATTCACTCAACTACGTTTTGACCATTATTGTTACTTTCAAAGCTTTTGTAGAAGGAGTAAACAGCTAAAACGGACTGTAAGAGGAATGCTTAAACTTACACTGTTTCCTACAAGCAAATTACCTCTTTTAATCATTATCATCATAGTTAGAAGGATTAGGTATAGTTGTAGAACCTTATTCACTCAACTACGTTTGGACCATTTTTGTTACTTTCAAAGCTTTTGCAGGAGTAAACTGCTGAAACGGACTGTAAGAAGAATACGTTTTTGTTACTTTCAAAGCTTTTGCAGAAGGAGTAAACAGCTAAAACGGACTGTATGAAGAATGCTTTAGCTTACACTGTTTCTATCAAGCAAATTACCTTTTTTCATCATTATCATTATGGTTTGAAGGATTAGGTATAGTTTTAGAACCTGATTCACTCAACTACGTTTTGACCATTATTGTTACTTTCAAAGCTTTTGTAGAAGGAGTAAACAGCTAAAACGGACTGTATGAAGAATGCTTTATCTTACACTGTTTCTATCAAGCAAATGACCTTTTTCATCATTTTCATTATAATATGAAGGATTTGTATAGTTGTAGAAACTGATTCACTCAACTACGTTTGGACCATTTTTGTTACTTTCAAAGCTTTTGCAGGAGTAAACTGCTGAAACGGACTGTAAGAGGAATACGTTTTTGTTACTTTTAAAGCTTTTTCAGAAGGAGTAAACAGCTAAAACGGACTGTATGAAGAATGCTATAGCTTACACTGTTTCTATCAAGCAAATGACCTTTTTTCATCATTATCATTATGGTATGAAGGATTAGGTTTAGTTTTAGAACCTGATTCACTCAACTACGTTTTGACCATTATTGTTACTTTCAAAGCTTTTGTAGAAGGAGTAAACAGCTAAAACGGACTGTATGAAGAATGCTTTATCTTACACTGTTTCTATCAAGCAAATGACCTTTTTCATCATTTTCATTATAATATGAAGGATTTGTATAGTTGTAGAAACTGATTCACTCAACTACGTTTGGACCATTTTTGTTACTTTCAAAGCTTTTGCAGGAGTAAACTGCTGAAACGGACTGTAAGAGGAATACGTTTTTGTTACTTTCAAAGCTTTTGCAGAAGGAGTAAACAGCTAAAACGGACTGTATGAAGAATGCTTTAGCTTACACTGTTTCTATCAAGCAAATGACCTTTTTTAATCATTATCATTATGGTTTGAAGGATTAGGTATAGTTTTAGAACCTGATTCACTCAACTACGTTTTGACCATTATTGTTACTTTCAAAGCTTTTGTAGAAGGAGTAAACAGCTAAAACGGACTGTAAGAGGAATGCTTAAACTTACACTGTTTCCTACAAGCAAATTACCTCTTTTAATCATTATCATCATAGTTAGAAGGATTAGGTATAGTTGTAGAACCTTATTCACTCAACTACGTTTGGACCATTTTTGTTACTTTCAAAGCTTTTGCAGGAGTAAACTGCTGAAACGGACTGTAAGAAGAATACGTTTTTGTTACTTTCAAAGCTTTTGCAGAAGGAGTAAACAGCTAAAACGGACTGTATGAAGAATGCTTTAGCTTACACTGTTTCTATCAAGCAAATTACCTTTTTTCATCATTATCATTATGGTTTGAAGGATTAGGTATAGTTTTAGAACCTGATTCACTCAACTACGTTTTGACCATTATTGTTACTTTCAAAGCTTTTGTAGAAGGAGTAAACAGCTAAAACGGACTGTAAGAGGAATGCTTAAACTTACACTGTTTCCTACAAGCAAATTACCTCTTTTAATCATTATCATCATAGTTAGAAGGATTAGGTATAGTTGTAGAACCTTATTCACTCAACTACGTTTGGACCATTTTTGTTACTTTCAAAGCTTTTGTAGAAGGAGTAAACAGCTAAAACAGAATGCTTTAGCTTACACTGTTTCTATCAAGCAAATGACCTTTTTTCATCATTATCATAATGGTATGAAGGATTATGTTTAGTTTTAGAACCTTATTCACTCAACAACGTTTTGACCATTATTGTTACTTTTAAAGCTTTTGCAGAAGGAGTAAACAGCTAAAACAGAATGTATGAAGAAGGCTTTAGCTTACACTGTTTCTATCAAGCAAATGACCTTTTTTCATCATTATCATAATGGTATGAAGGATTATGTTTAGTTTTAGAACCTTATTCACTCAACAACGTTTTGACCATTATTGTTACTTTTAAAGCTTTTTCAGAAGGAGTAAACAGCTAAAACGGACTGTATGAAGAATGCTATAGCTTACACTGTTTCTATCAAGCAAATGACCTTTTTTCATCATTATCATTATGGTATGAAGGATTAGGTTTAGTTTTAGAACCTGATTCACTCAACTACGTTTTGACCATTTTTGTTACTTTCAAAGCTTTTGCAGGAGTAAACTGCTGAAACGGACTGTAAGAAGAATACGTTTTTGTTACTTTCAAAGCTTTTGCAGAAGGAGTAAACAGCTAAAACGGACTGTAAGAGGAATGCTTAAACTTACACTGTTTCCTACAAGCAAATTACCTCTTTTAATCATTATCATCATAGTTAGAAGGATTAGGTATAGTTGTAGAACCTTATTCACTCAACTACGTTTTGACCATTTTTGTTACTTTCAAAGCTTTTGCAGGAGTAAACAGCTAAAACGGACTGTATGAAGAATGCTTTATCTTACACTGTTTCTATCAAGCAAATTACCTTTTTTCATCATTATCATTATGGTATGAAGGATTAGGTTTAGTTTTAGAACCTGATTCACTCAACTACGTTTTGACCATTATTGTTACTTTCAAAGCTTTTGCAGGAGTAAACAGCTAAAACGGACTGTATGAAGAATGCTTTATCTTACACTGTTTCTATCAAGCAAATGACCTTTTTCATCATTTTCATTATAATATGAAGGATTTGTATAGTTGTAGAAACTGATTCACTCAACTACGTTTGGACCATTTTTGTTACTTTCAAAGCTTTTGCAGGAGTAAACTGCTGAAACGGACTGTAAGAGGAATACGTTTTTGTTACTTTCAAAGCTTTTGCAGAAGGAGTAAACTGCTAAAACGGACTGTATGAAGAATGCTTTAGCTTACACTGTTTCTATCAAGCAAATGACCTTTTTTAATCATTATCATTATGGTTTGAAGGATTAGGTATAGTTTTAGAACCTGATTCACTCAACTACGTTTTGACCATTATTGTTACTTTCAAAGCTTTTGTAGAAGGAGTAAACAGCTAAAACGGACTGTAAGAGGAATGCTTAAACTTACACTGTTTCCTACAAGCAAATTACCTCTTTTAATCATTATCATCATAGTTAGAAGGATTAGGTATAGTTGTAGAACCTTATTCACTCAACTACGTTTGGACCATTTTTGTTACTTTCAAAGCTTTTGCAGGAGTAAACTGCTGAAACGGACTGTAAGAAGAATACGTTTTTGTTACTTTCAAAGCTTTTGCAGAAGGAGTAAACAGCTAAAACGGACTGTATGAAGAATGCTTTAGCTTACACTGTTTCTATCAAGCAAATTACCTTTTTTCATCATTATCATTATGGTTTGAAGGATTAGGTATAGTTTTAGAACCTGATTCACTCAACTACGTTTTGACCATTATTGTTACTTTCAAAGCTTTTGTAGAAGGAGTAAACAGCTAAAACGGACTGTAAGAGGAATGCTTAAACTTACACTGTTTCCTACAAGCAAATTACCTCTTTTAATCATTATCATCATAGTTAGAAGGATTAGGTATAGTTGTAGAACCTTATTCACTCAACTACGTTTGGACCATTTTTGTTACTTTCAAAGCTTTTGCAGGAGTAAACTGCTGAAACGGACTGTAAGAAGAATACGTTTTTGTTACTTTCAAAGCTTTTGCAGAAGGAGTAAACAGCTAAAACGGACTGTATGAAGAATGCTTTAGCTTACACTGTTTCTATCAAGCAAATTACCTTTTTTCATCATTATCATTATGGTTTGAAGGATTAGGTATAGTTTTAGAACCTGATTCACTCAACTACGTTTTGACCATTATTGTTACTTTCAAAGCTTTTGTAGAAGGAGTAAACAGCTAAAACGGACTGTAAGAGGAATGCTTAAACTTACACTGTTTCCTACAAGCAAATTACCTCTTTTAATCATTATCATCATAGTTAGAAGGATTAGGTATAGTTGTAGAACCTTATTCACTCAACTACGTTTGGACCATTTTTGTTACTTTCAAAGCTTTTGCAGGAGTAAACTGCTGAAACGGACTGTAAGAAGAATACGTTTTTGTTACTTTCAAAGCTTTTGCAGAAGGAGTAAACAGCTAAAACGGACTGTATGAAGAATGCTTTAGCTTACACTGTTTCTATCAAGCAAATTACCTTTTTTCATCATTATCATTATGGTTTGAAGGATTAGGTATAGTTTTAGAACCTGATTCACTCAACTACGTTTTGACCATTATTGTTACTTTCAAAGCTTTTGTAGAAGTAGTAAACAGCTAAAACGGACTGTAAGAGGAATGCTTAAACTTACACTGTTTCCTACAAGCAAATTACCTCTTTTAATCATTATCATCATAGTTAGAAGGATTAGGTATAGTTGTAGAACCTTATTCACTCAACTACGTTTGGACCATTTTTGTTACTTTCAAAGCTTTTGTAGAAGGAGTAAACAGCTAAAACAGAATGCTTTAGCTTACACTGTTTCTATCAAGCAAATGACCTTTTTTCATCATTATCATAATGGTATGAAGGATTATGTTTAGTTTTAGAACCTTATTCACTCAACAACGTTTTGACCATTATTGTTACTTTTAAAGCTTTTGCAGAAGGAGTAAACAGCTAAAACAGAATGTATGAAGAAGGCTTTAGCTTACACTGTTTCTATCAAGCAAATTACCTTTTTTCATCATTATCATAATGGTATGAAGGATTATGTTTAGTTTTAGAACCTTATTCACTCAACAACGTTTTGACCATTATTGTTACTTTTAAAGCTTTTTCAGAAGGAGTAAACAGCTAAAACGGACTGTATGAAGAATGCTATAGCTTACACTGTTTCTATCAAGCAAATGACCTTTTTTCATCATTATCATAACGGTATGAAGGATTATGTTTAGTTTTAGAACCTTATTCACTCAACAACGTTTTGACCATTATTGTTACTTTTAAAGCTTTTGCAGAAGGAGTAAACAGCTAAAACAGAATGTATGAAGAAGGCTTTAGCTTACACTGTTTCTATCAAGCAAATTACCTTTTTTCATCATTATCATAATGGTATGAAGGATTATGTTTAGTTTTAGAACCTTATTCACTCAACAACGTTTTGACCATTATTGTTACTTTTAAAGCTTTTTCAGAAGGAGTAAACAGCTAAAACGGACTGTATGAAGAATGCTATAGCTTACACTGTTTCTATCAAGCAAATGACCTTTTTTCATCATTATCATTATGGTATGAAGGATTAGGTTTAGTTTTAGAACCTGATTCACTCAACTACGTTTTGACCATTTTTGTTACTTTCAAAGCTTTTGCAGGAGTAAACTGCTGAAACGGACTGTAAGAAGAATACGTTTTTGTTACTTTCAAAGCTTTTGCAGAAGGAGTAAACAGCTAAAACGGACTGTAAGAGGAATGCTTAAACTTACACTGTTTCCTACAAGCAAATTACCTCTTTTAATCATTATCATCATAGTTAGAAGGATTAGGTATAGTTGTAGAACCTTATTCACTCAACTACGTTTTGACCATTTTTGTTACTTTCAAAGCTTTTGCAGGAGTAAACAGCTAAAACGGACTGTATGAAGAATGCTTTATCTTACACTGTTTCTATCAAGCAAATTACCTTTTTTCATCATTATCATTATGGTATGAAGGATTAGGTTTAGTTTTAGAACCTGATTCACTCAACTACGTTTTGACCATTATTGTTACTTTCAAAGCTTTTGCAGGAGTAAACAGCTAAAACGGACTGTATGAAGAATGCTTTATCTTACACTGTTTCTATCAAGCAAATGACCTTTTTCATCATTTTCATTATAATATGAAGGATTTGTATAGTTGTAGAAACTGATTCACTCAACTACGTTTGGACCATTTTTGTTACTTTCAAAGCTTTTGCAGGAGTAAACTGCTGAAACGGACTGTAAGAAGAATACGTTTTTGTTACTTTCAAAGCTTTTGCAGAAGGAGTAAACAGCTAAAACGGACTGTATGAAGAATGCTTTAGCTTACACTGTTTCTATCAAGCAAATTACCTTTTTTCATCATTATCATTATGGTTTGAAGGATTAGGTATAGTTTTAGAACCTGATTCACTCAACTACGTTTTGACCATTATTGTTACTTTCAAAGCTTTTGTAGAAGGAGTAAACAGCTAAAACGGACTGTAAGAGGAATGCTTAAACTTACACTGTTTCCTACAAGCAAATTACCACTTTTAATCATTATCATCATAGTTAGAAGGATTAGGTATAGTTGTAGAACCTTATTCACTCAACTACGTTTGGACCATTTTTGTTACTTTCAAAGCTTTTGTAGAAGGAGTAAACAGCTAAAACAGAATGCTTTAGCTTACACTGTTTCTATCAAGCAAATGACCTTTTTTCATCATTATCATAATGGTATGAAGGATTATGTTTAGTTTTAGAACCTTATTCACTCAACAACGTTTTGACCATTATTGTTACTTTTAAAGCTTTTGCAGAAGGAGTAAACAGCTAAAACAGAATGTATGAAGAAGGCTTTAGCTTACACTGTTTCTATCAAGCAAATTACCTTTTTTCATCATTATCATAATGGTATGAAGGATTATGTTTAGTTTTAGAACCTTATTCACTCAACAACGTTTTGACCATTATTGTTACTTTTAAAGCTTTTTCAGATGGAGTAAACAGCTAAAACGGACTGTATGAAGAATGCTATAGCTTACACTGTTTCTATCAAGCAAATGACCTTTTTTCATCATTATCATTATGGTATGAAGGATTAGGTTTAGTTTTAGAACCTGATTCACTCAACTACGTTTTGACCATTTTTGTTACTTTCAAAGCTTTTGCAGGAGTAAACTGCTGAAACGGACTGTAAGAAGAATACGTTTTTGTTACTTTCAAAGCTTTTGCAGAAGGAGTAAACAGCTAAAACGGACTGTAAGAGGAATGCTTAAACTTACACTGTTTCCTACAAGCAAATTACCTCTTTTAATCATTATCATCATAGTTAGAAGGATTAGGTATAGTTGTAGAACCTTATTCACTCAACTACGTTTTGACCATTTTTGTTACTTTCAAAGCTTTTGCAGGAGTAAACAGCTAAAACGGACTGTATGAAGAATGCTATAGCTTACACTGTTTCTATCAAGCAAATGACCTTTTTTCATCATTATCATTATGGTATGAAGGATTAGGTTTAGTTTTAGAACCTGATTCACTCAACTACGTTTTGACCATTATTGTTACTTTCAAAGCTTTTGCAGGAGTAAACAGCTAAAACGGACTGTATGAAGAATGCTTTATCTTACACTGTTTCTATCAAGCAAATGACCTTTTTCATCATTTTCATTATAATATGAAGGATTTGTATAGTTGTAGAAACTGATTCACTCAACTACGTTTGGACCATTTTTGTTACTTTCAAAGCTTTTGCAGGAGTAAACTGCTGAAACGGACTGTAAGAGGAATACGTTTTTGTTACTTTCAAAGCTTTTGCAGAAGGAGTAAACAGCTAAAACGGACTGTATGAAGAATGCTTTAGCTTACACTGTTTCTATCAAGCAAATGACCTTTTTTAATCATTATCATTATGGTTTGAAGGATTAGGTATAGTTTTAGAACCTGATTCACTCAACTACGTTTTGACCATTATTGTTACTTTCAAAGCTTTTGTAGAAGGAGTAAACAGCTAAAACGGACTGTAAGAGGAATGCTTAAACTTACACTGTTTCCTACAAGCAAATTACCTCTTTTAATCATTATCATCATAGTTAGAAGGATTAGGTATAGTTGTAGAACCTTATTCACTCAACTACGTTTGGACCATTTTTGTTACTTTCAAAGCTTTTGCAGGAGTAAACTGCTGAAACGGACTGTAAGAAGAATACGTTTTTGTTACTTTCAAAGCTTTTGCAGAAGGAGTAAACAGCTAAAACGGACTGTATGAAGAATGCTTTAGCTTACACTGTTTCTATCAAGCAAATTACCTTTTTTCATCATTATCATTATGGTTTGAAGGATTAGGTATAGTTTTAGAACCTGATTCACTCAACTACGTTTTGACCATTATTGTTACTTTCAAAGCTTTTGTAGAAGGAGTAAACAGCTAAAACGGACTGTAAGAGGAATGCTTAAACTTACACTGTTTCCTACAAGCAAATTACCTCTTTTAATCATTATCATCATAGTTAGAAGGATTAGGTATAGTTGTAGAACCTTATTCACTCAACTACGTTTGGACCATTTTTGTTACTTTCAAAGCTTTTGCAGGAGTAAACTGCTGAAACGGACTGTAAGAAGAATACGTTTTTGTTACTTTCAAAGCTTTTGCAGAAGGAGTAAACAGCTAAAACGGACTGTATGAAGAATGCTTTAGCTTACACTGTTTCTATCAAGCAAATTACCTTTTTTCATCATTATCATTATGGTTTGAAGGATTAGGTATAGTTTTAGAACCTGATTCACTCAACTACGTTTTGACCATTATTGTTACTTTCAAAGCTTTTGTAGAAGTAGTAAACAGCTAAAACGGACTGTAAGAGGAATGCTTAAACTTACACTGCTTCCTACAAGCAAATTACCTCTTTTAATCATTATCATCATAGTTAGAAGGATTAGGTATAGTTGTAGAACCTTATTCACTCAACTACGTTTGGACCATTTTTGTTACTTTCAAAGCTTTTGTAGAAGGAGTAAACAGCTAAAACAGAATGCTTTAGCTTACACTGTTTCTATCAAGCAAATGACCTTTTTTCATCATTATCATAATGGTATGAAGGATTATGTTTAGTTTTAGAACCTTATTCACTCAACAACGTTTTGACCATTATTGTTACTTTTAAAGCTTTTGCAGAAGGAGTAAACAGCTAAAACAGAATGTATGAAGAAGGCTTTAGCTTACACTGTTTCTATCAAGCAAATTACCTTTTTTCATCATTATCATTATGGTATGAAGGATTAGGTATAGTTGTAGAACCGGATTCACTCAACTACGTTTGGACCATTTTTGTTACTTTCAAAGCTTTTGCAGGAGTAAACTGCTGAAACGGACTGTAAGAAGAATACGTTTTTGTTACTTTCAAAGCTTTTGCAGAAGGAGTAAACAGCTAAAACGGACTGTAAGAGGAATGCTTAAACTTACACTGTTTCCTACAAGCAAATTACCTCTTTTAATCATTATCATCATAGTTAGAAGGATTAGGTATAGTTGTAGAACCTTATTCACTCAACTACGTTTTGACCATTTTTGTTACTTTCAAAGCTTTTGCAGGAGTAAACAGCTAAAACGGACTGTATGAAGAATGCTTTATCTTACACTGTTTCTATCAAGCAAATTACCTTTTTTCATCATTATCATTATGGTATGAAGGATTAGGTTTAGTTTTAGAACCTGATTCACTCAACTACGTTTTGACCATTATTGTTACCTTCAAAGCTTTTGCAGGAGTAAACAGCTAAAACGGACTGTATGAAGAATGCTTTATCTTACACTGTTTCTATCAAGCAAATGACCTTTTTCATCATTTTCATTATAATATGAAGGATTTGTATAGTTGTAGAAACTGATTCACTCAACTACGTTTGGACCATTTTTGTTACTTTCAAAGCTTTTGCAGGAGTAAACTGCTGAAACGGACTGTAAGAGGAATACGTTTTTGTTACTTTCAAAGCTTTTGCAGAAGGAGTAAACTGCTAAAACGGACTGTATGAAGAATGCTTTAGCTTACACTGTTTCTATCAAGCAAATGACCTTTTTTAATCATTATCATTATGGTTTGAAGGATTAGGTATAGTTTTAGAACCTGATTCACTCAACTACGTTTTGACCATTATTGTTACTTTCAAAGCTTTTGTAGAAGGAGTAAACAGCTAAAACGGACTGTAAGAGGAATGCTTAAACTTACACTGTTTCCTACAAGCAAATTACCTCTTTTAATCATTATCATCATAGTTAGAAGGATTAGGTATAGTTGTAGAACCTTATTCACTCAACTACGTTTGGACCATTTTTGTTACTTTCAAAGCTTTTGCAGGAGTAAACTGCTGAAACGGACTGTAAGAAGAATACGTTTTTGTTACTTTCAAAGCTTTTGCAGAAGGAGTAAACAGCTAAAACGGACTGTATGAAGAATGCGTTAGCTTACACTGTTTCTATCAAGCAAATTACCTTTTTTCATCATTATCATTATGGTTTGAAGGATTAGGTATAGTTTTAGAACCTGATTCACTCAACTACGTTTTGACCATTATTGTTACTTTCAAAGCTTTTGTAGAAGGAGTAAACAGCTAAAACGGACTGTAAGAGGAATGCTTAAACTTACACTGTTTCCTACAAGCAAATTACCTCTTTTAATCATTATCATCATAGTTAGAAGGATTAGGTATAGTTGTAGAACCTTATTCACTCAACTACGTTTGGACCATTTTTGTTACTTTCAAAGCTTTTGTAGAAGGAGTAAACAGCTAAAACAGAATGCTTTAGCTTACACTGTTTCTATCAAGCAAATGACCTTTTTTCATCATTATCATAATGGTATGAAGGATTATGTTTAGTTTTAGAACCTTATTCACTCAACAACGTTTTGACCATTATTGTTACTTTTAAAGCTTTTGCAGAAGGAGTAAACAGCTAAAACAGAATGTATGAAGAAGGCTTTAGCTTACACTGTTTCTATCAAGCAAATTACCTTTTTTCATCATTATCATAATGGTATGAAGGATTATGTTTAGTTTTAGAACCTTATTCACTCAACAACGTTTTGACCATTATTGTTACTTTCAAAGCTTTTGCAGGAGTAAACTGCTGAAACGGACTGTAAGAAGAACACGTTTTTGTTACTTTCAAAGCTTTTGCAGAAGGAGTAAACAGCTAAAACGGACTGTAAGAGGAATGCTTAAACTTACACTGTTTCCTACAAGCAAATTACCTCTTTTAATCATTATCATCATAGTTAGAAGGATTAGGTATAGTTGTAGAACCTTATTCACTCAACTACGTTTTGACCATTTTTGTTACTTTCAAAGCTTTTGCAGGAGTAAACAGCTAAAACGGACTGTATGAAGAATGCTTTATCTTACACTGTTTCTATCAAGCAAATTACCTTTTTTCATCATTATCATTATGGTATGAAGGATTAGGTTTAGTTTTAGAACCTGATTCACTCAACTACGTTTTGACCATTATTGTTACTTTCAAAGCTTTTGCAGGAGTAAACAGCTAAAACGGACTGTATGAAGAATGCTTTATCTTACACTGTTTCTATCAAGCAAATGACCTTTTTCATCATTTTCATTATAATATGAAGGATTTGTATAGTTGTAGAAACTGATTCACTCAACTACGTTTGGACCATTTTTGTTACTTTCAAAGCTTTTGCAGGAGTAAACTGCTGAAACGGACTGTAAGAGGAATACGTTTTTGTTACTTTCAAAGCTTTTGCAGAAGGAGTAAACTGCTAAAACGGACTGTATGAAGAATGCTTTAGCTTACACTGTTTCTATCAAGCAAATGACCTTTTTTAATCATTATCATTATGGTTTGAAGGATTAGGTATAGTTTTAGAACCTGATTCACTCAACTACGTTTTGACCATTATTGTTACTTTCAAAGCTTTTGTAGAAGGAGTAAACAGCTAAAAAACGGACTGTAAGAGGAATGCTTAAACTTACACTGTTTCCTACAAGCAAATTACCTCTTTTAATCATTATCATCATAGTTAGAAGGATTAGGTATAGTTGTAGAACCTTATTCACTCAACTACGTTTGGACCATTTTTGTTACTTTCAAAGCTTTTGCAGGAGTAAACTGCTGAAACGGACTGTAAGAAGAATACGTTTTTGTTACTTTCAAAGCTTTTGCAGAAGGAGTAAACAGCTAAAACGGACTGTATGAAGAATGCTTTAGCTTACACTGTTTCTATCAAGCAAATTACCTTTTTTCATCATTATCATTATGGTTTGAAGGATTAGGTATAGTTTTCGAACCTGATTCACTCAACTACGTTTTGACCATTATTGTTACTTTCAAAGCTTTTGTAGAAGGAGTAAACAGCTAAAACGGACTGTAAGAGGAATGCTTAAACTTACACTGTTTCCTACAAGCAAATTACCTCTTTTAATCATTATCATCATAGTTAGAAGGATTAGGTATAGTTGTAGAACCTTATTCACTCAACTACGTTTGGACCATTTTTGTTACTTTCAAAGCTTTTGCAGGAGTAAACAGCTAAAACGGACTGTATGAAGAATGCTTTATCTTACACTGTTTCTATCAGGCAAATGACCTTTTTCATCATTTTCATTATAATATGAAGGATTTGTATAGTTGTAGAAACTGATTCACTCAACTACGTTTGGACCATTTTTGTTACTTTCAAAGCATTAACAGCTAAAACGGACTGTATGAAGAATGCTTTAGCTTACACTGTTTCTATCAAGCAAATGACCTTTTTTCATCATTATCATAATGGTATGAAGGATTATGTTTAGTTTTAGAACCTTATTCACTCAACAACGTTTTGACCATTATTGTTACTTTTAAAGCTTTTGCAGAAGGAGTAAACAGCTAAAACAGAATGTATGAAGAAGGCTTTAGCTTACACTGTTTCTATCAAGCAAATTACCTTTTTTCATCATTATCATTATGGTTTGATCGATTAGGTATAGTTTTAGAACCTGATTCACTCAACTACGTTTTGACCATTATTGTTACTTTCAAAGCTATTGCAGAAGGAGTAAACAGCTAAAACGGACTGTAAGAGGAATGCTTAAAATTACACTGTTTCCTACTAGCAAATTACCTCTTTTAATTATTATCATCATAGTTAGAAGGATTAGGTATAGTTGTAGAACCGGATTCACTCAACTACGTTTGGACCATTTTTGTTACTTTCAAAGCTTTTGCAGGAGTAAACTGCTGAAACGGACTGTAAGAAGAATACGTTTTTGTTACTTTCAAAGCTTTTGCAGAAGGAGTAAACAGCTAAAACGGACTGTAAGAGGAATGCTTAAACTTACACTGTTTCCTACAAGCAAATGACCTTTTTTCATCATTATCATTATGGTTTGAAGGATTAGGTATAGTTGTAGAACCGGATTCACTCAACTACGTTTGGACCATTTTTGTTACTTTCAAAGCTTTTGCAGGAGTAAACTGCTGAAACGGACTGTAAGAAGAATACGTTTTTGTTACTTTCAAAGCTTTTGCAGAAGGAGTAAACAGCTAAAACGGACTGTAAGAGGAATGCTTAAACTTACACTGTTTCCTACAAGCAAATGACCTTTTTTCATCATTATCATTATGGTTTGAAGGATTAGGTATAGTTTTAGAACCTGATTCACTCAACTACGTTTGGACCATTTTTGTTACTTTCAAAGCTTTTGCAGGAGTAAACTGCTGAAACGGACTGTAAGAAGAATACGTTTTTGTTACTTTCAAAGCTTTTGCAGAAGGAGTAAACAGCTAAAACGGACTGTATGAAGAATGCTTTAGCTTACACTGTTTCTATCAAGCAAATTACCTTTTTTCATCATTATCATTATGGTTTGAAGGATTAGGTATAGTTTTAGAACCTGATTCACTCAACTACGTTTTGACCATTATTGTTACTTTCAAAGCTTTTGTAGAAGGGGTAAACAGCTAAAACGGACTGTATGAAGAATGCTTTAGCTTACACTGTTTCTATCAAGCAAATGACCTTTTTTCATCATTATCATTATGGTTTGAAGGATTAGGTATAGTTTTAGAACCTGATTCACTCAACTACGTTTTGACCATTATTGTTACTTTCAAAGCTATTGCAGAAGGAGTAAACAGCTAAAACGGACTGTAAGAGGAATGCTTAAAATTACACTGTTTCCTACAAGCAAATTACCTCTTTTAATCATTATCATCATAGTTAGAAGGATTAGGTATAGTTGTAGAACCTTATTCACTCAACTACGTTTGGACCATTTTTGTTACTTTCAAAGCTTTTGCAGGAGTAAACAGCTAAAACGGACTGTATGAAGAATGCTTTATCTTACACTGTTTCTATCAAGCAAATGACCTTTTTCATCATTTTCATTATAATATGAAGGATTTGTATAGTTGTAGAAACTGATTCACTCAACTACGTTTGGACCATTTTTGTTACTTTCAAAGCATAAACAGCTAAAACGGACTTTAAGAGGAATGCTTAAGCAAACACTGTTTCTATCAAGCAAATGACCTTTTTTCATCATTATCATTATGGTTTGAAGGATTAGTTATAGTTTTAGAACCTGATTCACTCAACTACGTTTTGACCATTATTGTTACTTTCAAAGCTTTTGTAGAAGGAGTAAACAGCTAAAACGGACTGTAAGAGGAATGCTTAAACTTACACTGTTTCCTACTAGCAAATTACCTCTTTTAATCATTATCATCATAGTTAGAAGGATTAGGTATAGTTGTAGAACCTTATTCACTCAACTACGTTTTGACCATTTTTGTTACTTTCAAAGCTTTTGCAGGAGTAAACAGCTAAAACGGACTGTATGAAGAATGCTTTATCTTACACTGTTTCTATCAAGCAAATTACCTTTTTCATCATTTTCATTATAATATGAAGGATTTGTATAGTTGTAGAAACTGATTCACTCAACTACGTTTGGACCATTTTTGTTACTTTCAAAGCTTTTGCAGGAGTTAACAGCTAAAACGGACTGTATGAAGAATGCTTTAGCTTACACTGTTTCTATCAAGCAAATGACCTTTTTTCATCATTATCATTATGGTTTGAAGGATTAGGTATAGTTTTAGAACCTGATTCACTCAACTACGTTTTGACCATTATTGTTACTTTCAAAGCTATTGCAGAAGGAGTAAACAGCTAAAACGGACTGTAAGAGGAATGCTTAAAATTACACTGTTTCCTACTAGCAAATTACCTCTTTTAATCATTATCATCATAGTTAGAAGGATTAGGTATAGTTGTAGAACCTGATTCACTCAACTACGTTTGGACCATTTTTGTTACTTTCAAAGCTTTTGCAGGAGTAAACTGCTGAAACGGACTGTAAGAGGAATACGTTTTTGTTACTTTCAAAGCTTTTGCAGAAGGAGTAAACAGCTAAAACGGACTGTATGAAGAATGCTTTATCTTACACTGTTTCTATCAAGCAAATGACCTTTTTCATCATTTTCATTATAATATGAAGGATTTGTATAGTTGTAGAAACTGATTCACTCAACTACGTTTGGACCATTTTTGTTACTTTCAAAGCATAAACAGCTAAAATGGACTTTAAGAGGAATGCTTAAGCAAACACTGTTTCTATCAAGCAAATGACCTTTTTTCATCATTATCATTATGGTTTGAAGGATTAGGTATAGTTTTAGAACCTGATTCACTCAACTACGTTTTGACCATTATTGTTACTTTCAAAGCTTTTGTAGAAGGAGTAAACAGCTAAAACGGACTGTAAGAGGAATGCTTAAACTTACACTGTTTCCTACTAGCAAATTACCTCTTTTAATCATTATCATCATAGTTAGAAGGATTAGGTATAGTTGTAGAACCTTATTCACTCAACTACGTTTTGACCATTTTTGTTACTTTCAAAGCTTTTGCAGGAGTAAACAGCTAAAACGGACTGTATGAAGAATGCTTTATCTTACACTGTTTCTATCAAGCAAATGACCTTTTTCATCATTTTCATTATAATATGAAGGATTTGTATAGTTGTAGAAACTGATTCACTCAACTACGTTTGGACCATTTTTGTTACTTTCAAAGCTTTTGCAGGAGTTAACAGCTAAAACGGACTGTATGAAGAATGCTTTAGCTTACACTGTTTCTATCAAGCAAATGACCTTTTTTCATCATTATCATTATGGTTTGAAGGATTAGGTATAGTTTTAGAACCTGATTCACTCAACTACGTTTTGACCATTATTGTTACTTTCAAAGCTATTGCAGAAGGAGTAAACAGCTAAAACGGACTGTAAGAGGAATGCTTAAAATTACACTGTTTCCTACTAGCAAATTACCTCTTTTAATCATTATCATCATAGTTAGAAGGATTAGGTATAGTTGTAGAACCTTATTGACTCAACTACGTTTTGACCATTTTTGTTACTTTCAAAGCTTTTGCAGAAGGAGTAAACAGCTAAAACGGACTGTAAGAGGAATGCTTAAACTTACACTGTTTCCTACAAGCAAATTACCTCTTTTAATCATTATCATCATAGTTAGAAGGATTAGGTATAGTTGTAGAACCTTATTCACTCAACTACGTTTTGACCATTTTTGTTACTTTCAAAGCTTTTGCAGGAGTAAACAGCTAAAACGGACTGTATGAAGAATGCTTTATCTTACACTGTTTCTATCAAGCAAATGACCTTTTTCATCATTTTCATTATAATATGAAGGATTTGTATAGTTGTAGAAACTGATTCACTCAACTACGTTTGGACCATTTTTGTTACTTTCAAAGCATAAACAGCTAAAACGGACTGTAAGAGGAATGCTTAAACTAACACTTTTTCCTACAAGCAAATTACCTCTTTTAATCATTATCATCATAGTTAGAAGGATTAGGTATAGTTGTAGAACCTTATTCACTCAACTACGTTTTGACCATTTTTGTTACTTTCAAAGCTTTTGCAGGAGTAAACAGCTAAAACGGACTGTATGAAGAATGCTTTAGCTTACACTGTTTCTATCAAGCAAATGACCTTTTTTCATCATTATCATTATGGTTTGAAGGATTAGGTATAGTTGTAGAACCTGATTCACTCAGCTACGTTTTGACCATTATTGTTACTTTCAAAGCTTTTGCAGGAGTAAACTGCTGAAACGGACTGTAAGAGGAATGCTTAAAATTACACTGTTTCCTACTAGCAAATTACCTCTTTTAATCATTATCATCATAGTTAGAAGGATTAGGTATAGTTGTAGAACCTTATTGACTCAACTACGTTTTGACCATTTTTGTTACTTTCAAAGCTTTTGCAGAAGGAGTAAACAGCTAAAACGGACTGTAAGAGGAATGCTTAAACTTACACTGTTTCCTACAAGCAAATTACCTCTTTTAATCATTATCATCATAGTTAGAAGGATTAGGTATAGTTGTAGAACCTTATTCACTCAACTACGTTTTGACCATTTTTGTTACTTTCAAAGCTTTTGCAGGAGTAAACAGCTAAAACGGACTGTATGAAGAATGCTTTATCTTACACTGTTTCTATCAAGCAAATGACCTTTTTCATCATTTTCATTATAATATGAAGGATTTGTATAGTTGTAGAAACTGATTCACTCAACTACGTTTGGACCATTTTTGTTACTTTCAAAGCATAAACAGCTAAAACGGACTGTAAGAGGAATGCTTAAACTAACACTTTTTCCTACAAGCAAATTACCTCTTTTAATCATTATCATCATAGTTAGAAGGATTAGGTATAGTTGTAGAACCTTATTCACTCAACTACGTTTGGACCATTTTTGTTACTTTCAAAGCTTTTGCAGGAGTAAACTGCTGAAACGGACTGTAAGAGGAATACGTTTTTGTTACTTTCAAAGCTTTTGCAGAAGGAGTAAACAGCTAAAACGGACTGTATGAAGAATGCTTTATCTTACACTGTTTCTATCAAGCAAATGACCTTTTTTCATCATTATCATTATGGTTTGAAGGATTAGGTATAGTTTTAGAACCTGATTCACTCAACTACGTTTTGACCATTTTTGTTACTTTCAAAGCTTTTGCAGGAGTAAACTGCTGAAACGGACTGTAAGAGGAATACGTTTTTGTTACTTTCAAAGCTTTTGCAGAAGGAGTAAACAGCTAAAACGGACTGTATGAAGAATGCTTTATCTTACACTGTTTCTATCAAGCAAATGACCTTTTTCATCATT
Source organism: Pungitius pungitius (assembly GCF_949316345.1). Classification (NCBI taxonomy): domain Eukaryota; kingdom Metazoa; phylum Chordata; class Actinopteri; order Perciformes; family Gasterosteidae; genus Pungitius; species Pungitius pungitius. The sequence goes on from NC_084908.1 coordinate 8,544,802, forward strand.
TTCATTATAATATGAAGGATTTGTATAGTTGTAGAAACTGATTCACTCAACTACGTTTGGACCATTTTTGTTACTTTCAAAGCATAAACAGCTAAAATGGACTTTAAGAGGAATGCTTAAGCAAACACTGTTTCTATCAAGCAAATGACCTTTTTTCATCATTATCATTATGGTTTGAAGGATTAGGTATAGTTTTAGAACCTGATTCACTCAACTACGTTTTGACCATTATTGTTACTTTCAAAGCTTTTGTAGAAGGAGTAAACAGCTAAAACGGACTGTAAGAGGAATGCTTAAACTTACACTGTTTCCTACTAGCAAATTACCTCTTTTAATCATTATCATCATAGTTAGAAGGATTAGGTATAGTTGTAGAACCTTATTCACTCAACTACGTTTTGACCATTTTTGTTACTTTCAAAGCTTTTGCAGGAGTAAACAGCTAAAACGGACTGTATGAAGAATGCTTTATCTTACACTGTTTCTATCAAGCAAATGACCTTTTTCATCATTTTCATTATAATATGAAGGATTTGTATAGTTGTAGAAACTGATTCACTCAACTACGTTTGGACCATTTTTGTTACTTTCAAAGCTTTTGCAGGAGTTAACAGCTAAAACGGACTGTATGAAGAATGCTTTAGCTTACACTGTTTCTATCAAGCAAATGACCTTTTTTCATCATTATCATTATGGTTTGAAGGATTAGGTATAGTTTTAGAACCTGATTCACTCAACTACGTTTTGACCATTATTGTTACTTTCAAAGCTATTGCAGAAGGAGTAAACAGCTAAAACGGACTGTAAGAGGAATGCTTAAAATTACACTGTTTCCTACTAGCAAATTACCTCTTTTAATCATTATCATCATAGTTAGAAGGATTAGGTATAGTTGTAGAACCTGATTCACTCAACTACGTTTGGACCATTTTTGTTACTTTCAAAGCTTTTGCAGGAGTAAACTGCTGAAACGGACTGTAAGAGGAATACGTTTTTGTTACTTTCAAAGCTTTTGCAGAAGGAGTAAACAGCTAAAACGGACTGTATGAAGAATGCTTTATCTTACACTGTTTCTATCAAGCAAATGACCTTTTTCATCATTTTCATTATAATATGAAGGATTTGTATAGTTGTAGAAACTGATTCACTCAACTACGTTTGGACCATTTTTGTTACTTTCAAAGCATAAACAGCTAAAATGGACTTTAAGAGGAATGCTTAAGCAAACACTGTTTCTATCAAGCAAATGACCTTTTTTCATCATTATCATTATGGTTTGAAGGATTAGGTATAGTTTTAGAACCTGATTCACTCAACTACGTTTTGACCATTATTGTTACTTTCAAAGCTTTTGTAGAAGGAGTAAACAGCTAAAACGGACTGTAAGAGGAATGCTTAAACTTACACTGTTTCCTACTAGCAAATTACCTCTCTTAATCATTATCATCATAGTTAGAAGGATTACGTATAGTTGTAGAACCTGATTCACTCAACTACGTTTTGACCATTTTTGTTACTTTCAAAGCTTTTGCAGAAGGAGTAAACAGCTAAAACGGACTGTAAGAGGAATGCTTAAACTTACACTGTTTCCTACAAGCAAATTACCTCTTTTAATCATTATCATCATAGTTAGAAGGATTAGGTATAGTTGTAGAACCTTATTCACTCAACTACGTTTTGACCATTTTTGTTACTTTCAAAGCTTTTGCAGGAGTAAACTGCTGAAACGGACTGTAAGAAGAATACGTTTTTGTTACTTTCAAAGCTTTTGCAGAAGGAGTAAACAGCTAAAACGGACTGTAAGAGGAATGCTTAAAATTACACTGTTTCCTACTAGCAAATTACCTCTTTTAATCATTATCATCATAGTTAGAAGGATTAGGTATAGTTGTAGAACCTGATTCACTCAACTACGTTTTGACCATTTTTGTTACTTTCAAAGCTTTTGCAGAAGGAGTAAACAGCTAAAACGGACTGTAAGAGGAATGCTTAAAATTACACTGTTTCCTACTAGCAAATTACCTCTTTTAATCATTATCATCATAGTTAGAAGGATTAGGTATAGTTGTAGAACCTTATTGACTCAACTACGTTTTGACCATTTTTGTTACTTTCAAAGCTTTTGCAGGAGTAAACTGCTGAAACGGACTGTAAGAGGAATACGTTTTTGTTACTTTCAAAGCTTTTGCAGGAGTAAACAGCTAAAACGGACTGTATGAAGAATGCTTTAGCTTACACTGTTTCTATCAAGCAAATGACCTTTTTTCATGATTATCATTATGGTTTGAAGGATTAGGTATAGTTTTAGAACCTGATTCACTCTACTACGTTTTGACCATTATTGTTACTTTCAAAGCTTTTGTAGGAGTAAACAGCTAAAACGGACTGTAAGAGGAATGCTTAAACTAACACTGTTTCCTACAAGCAAATTACCTCTTTTAATCATTATCATCATAGTTAGAAGGATTAGGTATAGTTGTAGAACCTTATTCACTCAACTACGTTTTGACCATTTTTGTTACTTTCAAAGCTTTTGCAGGAGTAAAAAGCTAAAACGGACTGTATGAAGAATGCTTTAGCTTACACTGTTTCTATCAAGCAAATGACCTTTTTTCATCATTATCATTATGGTTTGAAGGATTAGGTATAGTTGTAGAACCTGATTCACTCAGCTACGTTTTGACCATTATTGTTACTTTCAAAGCTTTTGCAGGAGTAAACTGCTGAAACGGACTGTAAGAGGAATGCTTAAAATTACACTGTTTCCTACTAGCAAATTACCTCTTTTAATCATTATCATCATAGTTAGAAGGATTAGGTATAGTTGTAGAACCTTATTGACTCAACTACGTTTTGACCATTTTTGTTACTTTCAAAGCTTTTGCAGAAGGAGTAAACAGCTAAAACGGACTGTAAGAGGAATGCTTAAACTTACACTGTTTCTATCAAGCAAATGACCTTTTTCATCATTTTCATTATAATATGAAGGATTTGTATAGTTGTAGAAACTGATTCACTCAACTACGTTTGGACCATTTTTGTTACTTTCAAAGCATAAACAGCTAAAATGGACTTTAAGAGGAATGCTTAAGCAAACACTGTTTCTATCAAGCAAATGACCTTTTTTCATCATTATCATTATGGTTTGAAGGATTAGGTATAGTTTTAGAACCTGATTCACTCAACTACGTTTTGACCATTATTGTTACTTTCAAAGCTTTTGTAGAAGGAGTAAACAGCTAAAACGGACTGTAAGAGGAATGCTTAAACTTACACTGTTTCCTACTAGCAAATTACCTCTTTTAATCATTATCATCATAGTTAGAAGGATTAGGTATAGTTGTAGAACCTTATTCACTCAACTACGTTTTGACCATTTTTGTTACTTTCAAAGCTTTTGCAGGAGTAAACAGCTAAAACGGACTGTATGAAGAATGCTTTATCTTACACTGTTTCTATCAAGCAAATGACCTTTTTCATCATTTTCATTATAATATGAAGGATTTGTATAGTTGTAGAAACTGATTCACTCAACTACGTTTGGACCATTTTTGTTACTTTCAAAGCTTTTGCAGGAGTTAACAGCTAAAACGGACTGTATGAAGAATGCTTTAGCTTACACTGTTTCTATCAAGCAAATGACCTTTTTTCATCATTATCATTATGGTTTGAAGGATTAGGTATAGTTTTAGAACCTGATTCACTCAACTACGTTTTGACCATTATTGTTACTTTCAAAGCTATTGCAGAAGGAGTAAACAGCTAAAACGGACTGTAAGAGGAATGCTTAAAATTACACTGTTTCCTACTAGCAAATTACCTCTTTTAATCATTATCATCATAGTTAGAAGGATTAGGTATAGTTGTAGAACCTGATTCACTCAACTACGTTTGGACCATTTTTGTTACTTTCAAAGCTTTTGCAGGAGTAAACTGCTGAAACGGACTGTAAGAGGAATACGTTTTTGTTACTTTCAAAGCTTTTGCAGAAGGAGTAAACAGCTAAAACGGACTGTATGAAGAATGCTTTATCTTACACTGTTTCTATCAAGCAAATGACCTTTTTCATCATTTTCATTATAATATGAAGGATTTGTATAGTTGTAGAAACTGATTCACTCAACTACGTTTGGACCATTTTTGTTACTTTCAAAGCATAAACAGCTAAAATGGACTTTAAGAGGAATGCTTAAGCAAACACTGTTTCTATCAAGCAAATGACCTTTTTTCATCATTATCATTATGGTTTGAAGGATTAGGTATAGTTTTAGAACCTGATTCACTCAACTACGTTTTGACCATTATTGTTACTTTCAAAGCTTTTGTAGAAGGAGTAAACAGCTAAAACGGACTGTAAGAGGAATGCTTAAACTTACACTGTTTCCTACTAGCAAATTACCTCTCTTAATCATTATCATCATAGTTAGAAGGATTACGTATAGTTGTAGAACCTGATTCACTCAACTACGTTTTGACCATTTTTGTTACTTTCAAAGCTTTTGCAGAAGGAGTAAACAGCTAAAACGGACTGTAAGAGGAATGCTTAAACTTACACTGTTTCCTACAAGCAAATTACCTCTTTTAATCATTATCATCATAGTTAGAAGGATTAGGTATAGTTGTAGAACCTTATTCACTCAACTACGTTTTGACCATTTTTGTTACTTTCAAAGCTTTTGCAGGAGTAAACTGCTGAAACGGACTGTAAGAAGAATACGTTTTTGTTACTTTCAAAGCTTTTGCAGAAGGAGTAAACAGCTAAAACGGACTGTAAGAGGAATGCTTAAAATTACACTGTTTCCTACTAGCAAATTACCTCTTTTAATCATTATCATCATAGTTAGAAGGATTAGGTATAGTTGTAGAACCTGATTCACTCAACTACGTTTTGACCATTTTTGTTACTTTCAAAGCTTTTGCAGAAGGAGTAAACAGCTAAAACGGACTGTAAGAGGAATGCTTAAAATTACACTGTTTCCTACTAGCAAATTACCTCTTTTAATCATTATCATCATAGTTAGAAGGATTAGGTATAGTTGTAGAACCTTATTGACTCAACTACGTTTTGACCATTTTTGTTACTTTCAAAGCTTTTGCAGGAGTAAACTGCTGAAACGGACTGTAAGAGGAATACGTTTTTGTTACTTTCAAAGCTTTTGCAGGAGTAAACAGCTAAAACGGACTGTATGAAGAATGCTTTAGCTTACACTGTTTCTATCAAGCAAATGACCTTTTTTCATGATTATCATTATGGTTTGAAGGATTAGGTATAGTTTTAGAACCTGATTCACTCTACTACGTTTTGACCATTATTGTTACTTTCAAAGCTTTTGTAGGAGTAAACAGCTAAAACGGACTGTAAGAGGAATGCTTAAACTAACACTGTTTCCTACAAGCAAATTACCTCTTTTAATCATTATCATCATAGTTAGAAGGATTAGGTATAGTTGTAGAACCTTATTCACTCAACTACGTTTTGACCATTTTTGTTACTTTCAAAGCTTTTGCAGGAGTAAACAGCTAAAACGGACTGTATGAAGAATGCTTTAGCTTACACTGTTTCTATCAAGCAAATGACCTTTTTTCATCATTATCATTATGGTTTGAAGGATTAGGTATAGTTGTAGAACCTGATTCACTCAGCTACGTTTTGACCATTATTGTTACTTTCAAAGCTTTTGCAGGAGTAAACTGCTGAAACGGACTGTAAGAGGAATGCTTAAAATTACACTGTTTCCTACTAGCAAATTACCTCTTTTAATCATTATCATCATAGTTAGAAGGATTAGGTATAGTTGTAGAACCTTATTGACTCAACTACGTTTTGACCATTTTTGTTACTTTCAAAGCTTTTGCAGAAGGAGTAAACAGCTAAAACGGACTGTAAGAGGAATGCTTAAACTTACACTGTTTCCTACAAGCAAATTACCTCTTTTAATCATTATCATCATAGTTAGAAGGATTAGGTATAGTTGTAGAACCTTATTCACTCAACTACGTTTTGACCATTTTTGTTACTTTCAAAGCTTTTGCAGGAGTAAACAGCTAAAACGGACTGTATGAAGAATGCTTTATCTTACACTGTTTCTATCAAGCAAATGACCTTTTTCATCATTTTCATTATAATATGAAGGATTTGTATAGTTGTAGAAACTGATTCACTCAACTACGTTTGGACCATTTTTGTTACTTTCAAAGCATAAACAGCTAAAACGGACTGTAAGAGGAATGCTTAAACTAACACTTTTTCCTACAAGCAAATTACCTCTTTTAATCATTATCATCATAGTTAGAAGGATTAGGTATAGTTGTAGAACCTTATTCACTCAACTACGTTTTGACCATTTTTGTTACTTTCAAAGCTTTTGCAGGAGTAAACAGCTAAAACGGACTGTATGAAGAATGCTTTAGCTTACACTGTTTCTATCAAGCAAATGACCTTTTTTCATCATTATCATTATGGTTTGAAGGATTAGGTATAGTTGTAGAACCTGATTCACTCAGCTACGTTTTGACCATTATTGTTACTTTCAAAGCTTTTGCAGGAGTAAACTGCTGAAACGGACTGTAAGAGGAATGCTTAAAATTACACTGTTTCCTACTAGCAAATTACCTCTTTTAATCATTATCATCATAGTTAGAAGGATTAGGTATAGTTGTAGAACCTTATTGACTCAACTACGTTTTGACCATTTTTGTTACTTTCAAAGCTTTTGCAGAAGGAGTAAACAGCTAAAACGGACTGTAAGAGGAATGCTTAAACTTACACTGTTTCCTACAAGCAAATTACCTCTTTTAATCATTATCATCATAGTTAGAAGGATTAGGTATAGTTGTAGAACCTTATTCACTCAACTACGTTTTGACCATTTTTGTTACTTTCAAAGCTTTTGCAGGAGTAAACAGCTAAAACGGACTGTATGAAGAATGCTTTATCTTACACTGTTTCTATCAAGCAAATGACCTTTTTCATCATTTTCATTATAATATGAAGGATTTGTATAGTTGTAGAAACTGATTCACTCAACTACGTTTGGACCATTTTTGTTACTTTCAAAGCATAAACAGCTAAAACGGACTGTAAGAGGAATGCTTAAACTAACACTTTTTCCTACAAGCAAATTACCTCTTTTAATCATTATCATCATAGTTAGAAGGATTAGGTATAGTTGTAGAACCTTATTTACTCAACTACGTTTTGACCATTTTTGTTACTTTCAAAGCTTTTGCAGAAGGAGTAAACAGCTAAAACGGACTGTATGAAGAATGCTTTAGCTTACACTGTTTCTATCAAGCAAATGACCTTTTTTCATCATTATCATTATGGTTTGAAGGATTAGGTATAGTTGTAGAACCTTATTCACTCAACTACGTTTGGACCATTTTTGTTACTTTCAAAGCTTTTGCAGGAGTAAACAGCTAAAACGGACTGTATGAAGAATGCTTTATCTTACACTGTTTCTATCAAGCAAATGACCTTTTTCATCATTTTCATTATAATATGAAGGATTTGTATAGTTGTAGAAACTGATTCACTCAACTACGTTTGGACCATTTTTGTTACTTTCAAAGCATAAACAGCTAAAATGGACTTTAAGAGGAATGCTTAAGCAAACACTGTTTCTATCAAGCAAATGACCTTTTTTCATCATTATCATTATGGTTTGAAGGATTAGGTATAGTTTTAGAACCTGATTCACTCAACTACGTTTTGACCATTATTGTTACTTTCAAAGCTTTTGTAGAAGGAGTAAACAGCTAAAACGGACTGTAAGAGGAATGCTTAAACTTACACTGTTTCCTACTAGCAAATTACCTCTTTTAATCATTATCATCATAGTTAGAAGGATTACGTATAGTTGTAGAACCTGATTCACTCAACTACGTTTTGACCATTTTTGTTACTTTCAAAGCTTTTGCAGAAGGAGTAAACAGCTAAAACGGACTGTAAGAGGAATGCTTAAACTTACACTGTTTCCTACAAGCAAATTACCTCTTTTAATCATTATCATCATAGTTAGAAGGATTAGGTATAGTTGTAGAACCTTATTCACTCAACTACGTTTTGACCATTTTTGTTACTTTCAAAGCTTTTGCAGGAGTAAACTGCTGAAACGGACTGTAAGAAGAACACGTTTTTGTTACTTTCAAAGCTTTTGCAGAAGGAGTAAACAGCTAAAACGGACTGTAAGAGGAATGCTTAAAATTACACTGTTTCCTACTAGCAAATTACCTCTTTTAATCATTATCATCATAGTTAGAAGGATTAGGTATAGTTGTAGAACCTGATTCACTCAACTACGTTTTGACCATTTTTGTTACTTTCAAAGCTTTTGCAGAAGGAGTAAACAGCTAAAACGGACTGTAAGAGGAATGCTTAAAATTACACTGTTTCCTACTAGCAAATTACCTCTTTTAATCATTATCATCATAGTTAGAAGGATTAGGTATAGTTGTAGAACCTTATTGACTCAACTACGTTTTGACCATTTTTGTTACTTTCAAAGCTTTTGCAGGAGTAAACTGCTGAAACGGACTGTAAGAGGAATACGTTTTTGTTACTTTCAAAGCTTTTGCAGGAGTAAACAGCTAAAACGGACTGTATGAAGAATGCTTTAGCTTACACTGTTTCTATCAAGCAAATGACCTTTTTTCATGATTATCATTATGGTTTGAAGGATTAGGTATAGTTTTAGAACCTGATTCACTCTACTACGTTTTGACCATTATTGTTACTTTCAAAGCTTTTGTAGAAGGAGTAAACAGCTAAAACGGACTGTAAGAGGAATGCTTAAACTAACACTGTTTCCTACAAGCAAATTACCTCTTTTAATCATTATCATCATAGTTAGAAGGATTAGGTATAGTTGTAGAACCTTATTCACTCAACTACGTTTTGACCATTTTTGTTACTTTCAAAGCTTTTGCAGGAGTAAACAGCTAAAACGGACTGTATGAAGAATGCTTTAGCTTACACTGTTTCTATCAAGCAAATGACCTTTTTTCATCATTATCATTATGGTTTGAAGGATTAGGTATAGTTGTAGAACCTGATTCACTCAGCTACGTTTTGACCATTATTGTTACTTTCAAAGCTTTTGCAGGAGTAAACTGCTGAAACGGACTGTAAGAGGAATGCTTAAAATTACACTGTTTCCTACTAGCAAATTACCTCTTTTAATCATTATCATCATAGTTAGAAGGATTAGGTATAGTTGTAGAACCTTATTGACTCAACTACGTTTTGACCATTTTTGTTACTTTCAAAGCTTTTGCAGAAGGAGTAAACAGCTAAAACGGACTGTAAGAGGAATGCTTAAACTTACACTGTTTCCTACAAGCAAATTACCTCTTTTAATCATTATCATCATAGTTAGAAGGATTAGGTATAGTTGTAGAACCTTATTCACTCAACTACGTTTTGACCATTTTTGTTACTTTCAAAGCTTTTGCAGGAGTAAACAGCTAAAACGGACTGTATGAAGAATGCTTTATCTTACACTGTTTCTATCAAGCAAATGACCTTTTTCATCATTTTCATTATAATATGAAGGATTTGTATAGTTGTAGAAACTGATTCACTCAACTACGTTTGGACCATTTTTGTTACTTTCAAAGCATAAACAGCTAAAACGGACTTTAAGAGGAATGCTTAAGCAAACACTGTTTCTATCAAGCAAATGACCTTTTTTCATCATTATCATTATGGTTTGAAGGATTAGGTATAGTTTTAGAACCTGATTCACTCAACTACGTTTTGACCATTATTGTTACTTTCAAAGCTTTTGTAGAAGGAGTAAACAGCTAAAACGGACTGTAAGAGGAATGCTTAAACTAACACTTTTTCCTACAAGCAAATTACCTCTTTTAATCATTATCATCATAGTTAGAAGGATTAGGTATAGTTGTAGAACCTTATTCACTCAACTACGTTTTGACCATTTTTGTTACTTTCAAAGCTTTTGCAGGAGTAAACAGCTAAAACGGACTGTATGAAGAATGCTTTATCTTACACTGTTTCTATCAAGCAAATGACCTTTTTCATCATTTTCATTATAATATGAAGGATTTGTATAGTTGTAGAAACTGATTCACTCAACTACGTTTGGACCATTTTTGTTACTTTCAAAGCTTTTGCAGGAGTTAACAGCTAAAACGGACTGTATGAAGAATGCTTTAGCTTACACTGTTTCTATCAAGCAAATGACCTTTTTTCATCATTATCATTATGGTTTGAAGGATTAGGTATAGTTTTAGAACCTGATTCACTCAACTACGTTTTGACCATTATTGTTACTTTCAAAGCTATTGCAGAAGGAGTAAACAGCTAAAACGGACTGTAAGAGGAATGCTTAAAATTACACTGTTTCCTACTAGCAAATTACCTCTTTTAATCATTATCATCATAGTTAGAAGGATTAGGTATAGTTGTAGAACCTGATTCACTCAACTACGTTTGGACCATTTTTGTTACTTTCAAAGCTTTTGCAGGAGTAAACTGCTGAAACGGACTGTAAGAGGAATACGTTTTTGTTACTTTCAAAGCTTTTGCAGAAGGAGTAAACAGCTAAAACGGACTGTATGAAGAATGCTTTATCTTACACTGTTTCTATCAAGCAAATGACCTTTTTCATCATTTTCATTATAATATGAAGGATTTGTATAGTTGTAGAAACTGATTCACTCAACTACGTTTGGACCATTTTTGTTACTTTCAAAGCATAAACAGCTAAAATGGACTTTAAGAGGAATGCTTAAGCAAACACTGTTTCTATCAAGCAAATGACCTTTTTTCATCATTATCATTATGGTTTGAAGGATTAGGTATAGTTTTAGAACCTGATTCACTCAACTACGTTTTGACCATTATTGTTACTTTCAAAGCTTTTGTAGAAGGAGTAAACAGCTAAAACGGACTGTAAGAGGAATGCTTAAACTTACACTGTTTCCTACTAGCAAATTACCTCTCTTAATCATTATCATCATAGTTAGAAGGATTACGTATAGTTGTAGAACCTGATTCACTCAACTACGTTTTGACCATTTTTGTTACTTTCAAAGCTTTTGCAGAAGGAGTAAACAGCTAAAACGGACTGTAAGAGGAATGCTTAAACTTACACTGTTTCCTACAAGCAAATTACCTCTTTTAATCATTATCATCATAGTTAGAAGGATTAGGTATAGTTGTAGAACCTTATTCACTCAACTACGTTTTGACCATTTTTGTTACTTTCAAAGCTTTTGCAGGAGTAAACTGCTGAAACGGACTGTAAGAAGAATACGTTTTTGTTACTTTCAAAGCTTTTGCAGAAGGAGTAAACAGCTAAAACGGACTGTAAGAGGAATGCTTAAAATTACACTGTTTCCTACTAGCAAATTACCTCTTTTAATCATTATCATCATAGTTAGAAGGATTAGGTATAGTTGTAGAACCTGATTCACTCAACTACGTTTTGACCATTTTTGTTACTTTCAAAGCTTTTGCAGAAGGAGTAAACAGCTAAAACGGACTGTAAGAGGAATGCTTAAAATTACACTGTTTCCTACTAGCAAATTACCTCTTTTAATCATTATCATCATAGTTAGAAGGATTAGGTATAGTTGTAGAACCTTATTGACTCAACTACGTTTTGACCATTTTTGTTACTTTCAAAGCTTTTGCAGGAGTAAACTGCTGAAACGGACTGTAAGAGGAATACGTTTTTGTTACTTTCAAAGCTTTTGCAGGAGTAAACAGCTAAAACGGACTGTATGAAGAATGCTTTAGCTTACACTGTTTCTATCAAGCAAATGACCTTTTTTCATGATTATCATTATGGTTTGAAGGATTAGGTATAGTTTTAGAACCTGATTCACTCTACTACGTTTTGACCATTATTGTTACTTTCAAAGCTTTTGTAGGAGTAAACAGCTAAAACGGACTGTAAGAGGAATGCTTAAACTAACACTGTTTCCTACAAGCAAATTACCTCTTTTAATCATTATCATCATAGTTAGAAGGATTAGGTATAGTTGTAGAACCTTATTCACTCAACTACGTTTTGACCATTTTTGTTACTTTCAAAGCTTTTGCAGGAGTAAACAGCTAAAACGGACTGTATGAAGAATGCTTTAGCTTACACTGTTTCTATCAAGCAAATGACCTTTTTTCATCATTATCATTATGGTTTGAAGGATTAGGTATAGTTGTAGAACCTGATTCACTCAGCTACGTTTTGACCATTATTGTTACTTTCAAAGCTTTTGCAGGAGTAAACTGCTGAAACGGACTGTAAGAGGAATGCTTAAAATTACACTGTTTCCTACTAGCAAATTACCTCTTTTAATCATTATCATCATAGTTAGAAGGATTAGGTATAGTTGTAGAACCTTATTGACTCAACTACGTTTTGACCATTTTTGTTACTTTCAAAGCTTTTGCAGAAGGAGTAAACAGCTAAAACGGACTGTAAGAGGAATGCTTAAACTTACACTGTTTCCTACAAGCAAATTACCTCTTTTAATCATTATCATCATAGTTAGAAGGATTAGGTATAGTTGTAGAACCTTATTCACTCAACTACGTTTTGACCATTTTTGTTACTTTCAAAGCTTTTGCAGGAGTAAACAGCTAAAACGGACTGTATGAAGAATGCTTTATCTTACACTGTTTCTATCAAGCAAATGACCTTTTTCATCATTTTCATTATAATATGAAGGATTTGTATAGTTGTAGAAACTGATTCACTCAACTACGTTTGGACCATTTTTGTTACTTTCAAAGCATAAACAGCTAAAACGGACTGTAAGAGGAATGCTTAAACTAACACTTTTTCCTACAAGCAAATTACCTCTTTTAATCATTATCATCATAGTTAGAAGGATTAGGTATAGTTGTAGAACCTTATTCACTCAACTACGTTTTGACCATTTTTGTTACTTTCAAAGCTTTTGCAGGAGTAAACAGCTAAAACGGACTGTATGAAGAATGCTTTAGCTTACACTGTTTCTATCAAGCAAATGACCTTTTTTCATCATTATCATTATGGTTTGAAGGATTAGGTATAGTTGTAGAACCTGATTCACTCAGCTACGTTTTGACCATTATTGTTACTTTCAAAGCTTTTGCAGGAGTAAACTGCTGAAACGGACTGTAAGAGGAATGCTTAAAATTACACTGTTTCCTACTAGCAAATTACCTCTTTTAATCATTATCATCATAGTTAGAAGGATTAGGTATAGTTGTAGAACCTTATTGACTCAACTACGTTTTGACCATTTTTGTTACTTTCAAAGCTTTTGCAGAAGGAGTAAACAGCTAAAACGGACTGTAAGAGGAATGCTTAAACTTACACTGTTTCCTACAAGCAAATTACCTCTTTTAATCATTATCATCATAGTTAGAAGGATTAGGTATAGTTGTAGAACCTTATTCACTCAACTACGTTTTGACCATTTTTGTTACTTTCAAAGCTTTTGCAGGAGTAAACAGCTAAAACGGACTGTATGAAGAATGCTTTATCTTACACTGTTTCTATCAAGCAAATGACCTTTTTCATCATTTTCATTATAATATGAAGGATTTGTATAGTTGTAGAAACTGATTCACTCAACTACGTTTGGACCATTTTTGTTACTTTCAAAGCATAAACAGCTAAAACGGACTGTAAGAGGAATGCTTAAACTAACACTTTTTCCTACAAGCAAATTACCTCTTTTAATCATTATCATCATAGTTAGAAGGATTAGGTATAGTTGTAGAACCTTATTTACTCAACTACGTTTTGACCATTTTTGTTACTTTCAAAGCTTTTGCAGAAGGAGTAAACAGCTAAAACGGACTGTATGAAGAATGCTTTAGCTTACACTGTTTCTATCAAGCAAATGACCTTTTTTCATCATTATCATTATGGTTTGAAGGATTAGGTATAGTTTTAGAACCTGATTCACTCAACTACGTTTTGACCATTATTGTTACTTTCAAAGCTATTGCAGAAGGAGTAAACAGCTAAAACGGACTGTAAGAGGAATGCTTAAAATGACACTGTTTCCTACTAGCAAATTACCTCTTTTAATCATTATCATCATAGTTAGAAGGATTAGGTATAGTTGTAGAACCTTATTGACTCAACTACGTTTTGACCATTTTTGTTACTTTCAAAGCTTTTGCAGAAGGAGTAAACAGCTAAAACGGACTGTAAGAGGAATGCTTAAACTTACACTGTTTCCTACAAGCAAATTACCTCTTTTAATCATTATCATCATAGTTAGAAGGATTAGGTATAGTTGTAGAACCTTATTCACTCAACTACGTTTGGACCATTTTTGTTACTTTCAAAGCTTTTGCAGGAGTAAACAGCTAAAACGGACTGTATGAAGAATGCTTTATCTTACACTGTTTCTATCAAGCAAATGACCTTTTTCATCATTTTCATTATAATATGAAGGATTTGTATAGTTGTAGAAACTGATTCACTCAACTACGTTTGGACCATTTTTGTTACTTTCAAAGCATAAACAGCTAAAATGGACTTTAAGAGGAATGCTTAAGCAAACACTGTTTCTATCAAGCAAATGACCTTTTTTCATCATTATCATTATGGTTTGAAGGATTAGGTATAGTTTTAGAACCTGATTCACTCAACTACGTTTTGACCATTATTGTTACTTTCAAAGCTTTTGTAGAAGGAGTAAACAGCTAAAACGGACTGTAAGAGGAATGCTTAAACTTACACTGTTTCCTACTAGCAAATTACCTCTTTTAATCATTATCATCATAGTTAGAAGGATTACGTATAGTTGTAGAACCTGATTCACTCAACTACGTTTTGACCATTTTTGTTACTTTCAAAGCTTTTGCAGAAGGAGTAAACAGCTAAAACGGACTGTAAGAGGAATGCTTAAACTTACACTGTTTCCTACAAGCAAATTACCTCTTTTAATCATTATCATCATAGTTAGAAGGATTAGGTATAGTTGTAGAACCTTATTCACTCAACTACGTTTTGACCATTTTTGTTACTTTCAAAGCTTTTGCAGGAGTAAACTGCTGAAACGGACTGTAAGAAGAACACGTTTTTGTTACTTTCAAAGCTTTTGCAGAAGGAGTAAACAGCTAAAACGGACTGTAAGAGGAATGCTTAAAATTACACTGTTTCCTACTAGCAAATTACCTCTTTTAATCATTATCATCATAGTTAGAAGGATTAGGTATAGTTGTAGAACCTGATTCACTCAACTACGTTTTGACCATTTTTGTTACTTTCAAAGCTTTTGCAGAAGGAGTAAACAGCTAAAACGGACTGTAAGAGGAATGCTTAAAATTACACTGTTTCCTACTAGCAAATTACCTCTTTTAATCATTATCATCATAGTTAGAAGGATTAGGTATAGTTGTAGAACCTTATTGACTCAACTACGTTTTGACCATTTTTGTTACTTTCAAAGCTTTTGCAGGAGTAAACTGCTGAAACGGACTGTAAGAGGAATACGTTTTTGTTACTTTCAAAGCTTTTGCAGGAGTAAACAGCTAAAACGGACTGTATGAAGAATGCTTTAGCTTACACTGTTTCTATCAAGCAAATGACCTTTTTTCATGATTATCATTATGGTTTGAAGGATTAGGTATAGTTTTAGAACCTGATTCACTCTACTACGTTTTGACCATTATTGTTACTTTCAAAGCTTTTGTAGAAGGAGTAAACAGCTAAAACGGACTGTAAGAGGAATGCTTAAACTAACACTGTTTCCTACAAGCAAATTACCTCTTTTAATCATTATCATCATAGTTAGAAGGATTAGGTATAGTTGTAGAACCTTATTCACTCAACTACGTTTTGACCATTTTTGTTACTTTCAAAGCTTTTGCAGGAGTAAACAGCTAAAACGGACTGTATGAAGAATGCTTTAGCTTACACTGTTTCTATCAAGCAAATGACCTTTTTTCATCATTATCATTATGGTTTGAAGGATTAGGTATAGTTGTAGAACCTGATTCACTCAGCTACGTTTTGACCATTATTGTTACTTTCAAAGCTTTTGCAGGAGTAAACTGCTGAAACGGACTGTAAGAGGAATGCTTAAAATTACACTGTTTCCTACTAGCAAATTACCTCTTTTAATCATTATCATCATAGTTAGAAGGATTAGGTATAGTTGTAGAACCTTATTGACTCAACTACGTTTTGACCATTTTTGTTACTTTCAAAGCTTTTGCAGAAGGAGTAAACAGCTAAAACGGACTGTAAGAGGAATGCTTAAACTTACACTGTTTCCTACAAGCAAATTACCTCTTTTAATCATTATCATCATAGTTAGAAGGATTAGGTATAGTTGTAGAACCTTATTCACTCAACTACGTTTTGACCATTTTTGTTACTTTCAAAGCTTTTGCAGGAGTAAACAGCTAAAACGGACTGTATGAAGAATGCTTTATCTTACACTGTTTCTATCAAGCAAATGACCTTTTTCATCATTTTCATTATAATATGAAGGATTTGTATAGTTGTAGAAACTGATTCACTCAACTACGTTTGGACCATTTTTGTTACTTTCAAAGCATAAACAGCTAAAACGGACTTTAAGAGGAATGCTTAAGCAAACACTGTTTCTATCAAGCAAATGACCTTTTTTCATCATTATCATTATGGTTTGAAGGATTAGGTATAGTTTTAGAACCTGATTCACTCAACTACGTTTTGACCATTATTGTTACTTTCAAAGCTTTTGTAGAAGGAGTAAACAGCTAAAACGGACTGTAAGAGGAATGCTTAAACTAACACTTTTTCCTACAAGCAAATTACCTCTTTTAATCATTATCATCATAGTTAGAAGGATTAGGTATAGTTGTAGAACCTTATTCACTCAACTACGTTTTGACCATTTTTGTTACTTTCAAAGCTTTTGCAGGAGTAAACAGCTAAAACGGACTGTATGAAGAATGCTTTATCTTACACTGTTTCTATCAAGCAAATGACCTTTTTCATCATTTTCATTATAATATGAAGGATTTGTATAGTTGTAGAAACTGATTCACTCAACTACGTTTGGACCATTTTTGTTACTTTCAAAGCATTAACAGCTAAAACGGACTGTATGAAGAATGCTTTAGCTTACACTGTTTCTATCAAGCAAATGACCTTTTTTCATCATTATCATTATGGTTTGAAGGATTAGGTATAGTTTTAGAACCTGATTCACTCTACTACGTTTTGACCATTATTGTTACTTTCAAAGCTTTTGTAGAAGGAGTAAACAGCTAAAACGGACTGTAAGAGGAATGCTTAAACTAACACTGTTTCCTACAAGCAAATTACCTCTTTTAATCATTATCATCATAGTTAGAAGGATTAGGTATAGTTGTAGAACCTTATTCACTCAACTACGTTTTGACCATTTTTGTTACTTTCAAAGCTTTTGCAGGAGTAAACAGCTAAAACGGACTGTATGAAGAATGCTTTAGCTTACACTGTTTCTATCAAGCAAATGACCTTTTTTCATCATTATCATTATGGTTTGAAGGATTAGGTATAGTTTTAGAACCTGATTCACTCAACTACGTTTTGACCATTATTGTTACTTTCAAAGCTATTGCAGAAGGAGTAAACAGCTAAAACGGACTGTATGAAGAATGCTTTAGCTTACACTGTTTCTATCAAGCAAATGACCTTTTTTCATCATTATCATTATGGTTTGAAGGATTAGGTATAGTTGTAGAACCTTATTCACTCAACTACGTTTTGACCATTTTTGTTACTTTCAAAGCTTTTGCAGGAGTAAACAGCTAAAACGGACTGTATGAAGAATGCTTTAGCTTACACTGTTTCTATCAAGCAAATGACCTTTTTTCATCATTATCATTATGGTTTGAAGGATTAGGTATAGTTGTAGAACCTGATTCACTCAGCTACGTTTTGACCATTATTGTTACTTTCAAAGCTTTTGCAGGAGTAAACTGCTGAAACGGACTGTAAGAGGAATGCTTAAAATTACACTGTTTCCTACTAGCAAATTACCTCTTTTAATCATTATCATCATAGTTAGAAGGATTAGGTATAGTTGTAGAACCTTATTGACTCAACTACGTTTTGACCATTTTTGTTACTTTCAAAGCTTTTGCAGAAGGAGTAAACAGCTAAAACGGACTGTAAGAGGAATGCTTAAACTTACACTGTTTCCTACAAGCAAATTACCTCTTTTAATCATTATCATCATAGTTAGAAGGATTAGGTATAGTTGTAGAACCTTATTCACTCAACTACGTTTTGACCATTTTTGTTACTTTCAAAGCTTTTGCAGGAGTAAACAGCTAAAACGGACTGTATGAAGAATGCTTTATCTTACACTGTTTCTATCAAGCAAATGACCTTTTTCATCATTTTCATTATAATATGAAGGATTTGTATAGTTGTAGAAACTGATTCACTCAACTACGTTTGGACCATTTTTGTTACTTTCAAAGCATAAACAGCTAAAACGGACTGTAAGAGGAATGCTTAAACTAACACTTTTTCCTACAAGCAAATTACCTCTTTTAATCATTATCATCATAGTTAGAAGGATTAGGTATAGTTGTAGAACCTTATTCACTCAACTACGTTTTGACCATTTTTGTTACTTTCAAAGCTTTTGCAGGAGTAAACAGCTAAAACGGACTGTATGAAGAATGCTTTAGCTTACACTGTTTCTATCAAGCAAATGACCTTTTTTCATCATTATCATTATGGTTTGAAGGATTAGGTATAGTTGTAGAACCTGATTCACTCAGCTACGTTTTGACCATTATTGTTACTTTCAAAGCTTTTGCAGGAGTAAACTGCTGAAACGGACTGTAAGAGGAATGCTTAAAATTACACTGTTTCCTACTAGCAAATTACCTCTTTTAATCATTATCATCATAGTTAGAAGGATTAGGTATAGTTGTAGAACCTTATTGACTCAACTACGTTTTGACCATTTTTGTTACTTTCAAAGCTTTTGCAGAAGGAGTAAACAGCTAAAACGGACTGTAAGAGGAATGCTTAAACTTACACTGTTTCCTACAAGCAAATTACCTCTTTTAATCATTATCATCATAGTTAGAAGGATTAGGTATAGTTGTAGAACCTTATTCACTCAACTACGTTTTGACCATTTTTGTTACTTTCAAAGCTTTTGCAGGAGTAAACAGCTAAAACGGACTGTATGAAGAATGCTTTATCTTACACTGTTTCTATCAAGCAAATGACCTTTTTCATCATTTTCATTATAATATGAAGGATTTGTATAGTTGTAGAAACTGATTCACTCAACTACGTTTGGACCATTTTTGTTACTTTCAAAGCATAAACAGCTAAAACGGACTGTAAGAGGAATGCTTAAACTAACACTTTTTCCTACAAGCAAATTACCTCTTTTAATCATTATCATCATAGTTAGAAGGATTAGGTATAGTTGTAGAACCTTATTCACTCAACTACGTTTTGACCATTTTTGTTACTTTCAAAGCTTTTGCAGGAGTAAACAGCTAAAACGGACTGTATGAAGAATGCTTTAGCTTACACTGTTTCTATCAAGCAAATGACCTTTTTTCATCATTATCATTATGGTTTGAAGGATTAGGTATAGTTTTAGAACCTGATTCACTCAACTACGTTTTGACCATTATTGTTACTTTCAAAGCTATTGCAGAAGGAGTAAACAGCTAAAACGGACTGTAAGAGGAATGCTTAAAATGACACTGTTTCCTACTAGCAAATTACCTCTTTTAATCATTATCATCATAGTTAGAAGGATTAGGTATAGTTGTAGAACCTTATTGACTCAACTACGTTTTGACCATTTTTGTTACTTTCAAAGCTTTTGCAGAAGGAGTAAACAGCTAAAACGGACTGTAAGAGGAATGCTTAAACTTACACTGTTTCCTACAAGCAAATTACCTCTTTTAATCATTATCATCATAGTTAGAAGGATTAGGTATAGTTGTAGAACCTTATTCACTCAACTACGTTTGGACCATTTTTGTTACTTTCAAAGCTTTTGCAGGAGTAAACAGCTAAAACGGACTGTATGAAGAATGCTTTATCTTACACTGTTTCTATCAAGCAAATGACCTTTTTCATCATTTTCATTATAATATGAAGGATTTGTATAGTTGTAGAAACTGATTCACTCAACTACGTTTGGACCATTTTTGTTACTTTCAAAGCATAAACAGCTAAAATGGACTTTAAGAGGAATGCTTAAGCAAACACTGTTTCTATCAAGCAAATGACCTTTTTTCATCATTATCATTATGGTTTGAAGGATTAGGTATAGTTTTAGAACCTGATTCACTCAACTACGTTTTGACCATTATTGTTACTTTCAAAGCTTTTGTAGAAGGAGTAAACAGCTAAAACGGACTGTAAGAGGAATGCTTAAACTTACACTGTTTCCTACTAGCAAATTACCTCTTTTAATCATTATCATCATAGTTAGAAGGATTACGTATAGTTGTAGAACCTGATTCACTCAACTACGTTTTGACCATTTTTGTTACTTTCAAAGCTTTTGCAGAAGGAGTAAACAGCTAAAACGGACTGTAAGAGGAATGCTTAAACTTACACTGTTTCCTACAAGCAAATTACCTCTTTTAATCATTATCATCATAGTTAGAAGGATTAGGTATAGTTGTAGAACCTTATTCACTCAACTACGTTTTGACCATTTTTGTTACTTTCAAAGCTTTTGCAGGAGTAAACTGCTGAAACGGACTGTAAGAAGAACACGTTTTTGTTACTTTCAAAGCTTTTGCAGAAGGAGTAAACAGCTAAAACGGACTGTAAGAGGAATGCTTAAAATTACACTGTTTCCTACTAGCAAATTACCTCTTTTAATCATTATCATCATAGTTAGAAGGATTAGGTATAGTTGTAGAACCTGATTCACTCAACTACGTTTTGACCATTTTTGTTACTTTCAAAGCTTTTGCAGAAGGAGTAAACAGCTAAAACGGACTGTAAGAGGAATGCTTAAAATTACACTGTTTCCTACTAGCAAATTACCTCTTTTAATCATTATCATCATAGTTAGAAGGATTAGGTATAGTTGTAGAACCTTATTGACTCAACTACGTTTTGACCATTTTTGTTACTTTCAAAGCTTTTGCAGGAGTAAACTGCTGAAACGGACTGTAAGAGGAATACGTTTTTGTTACTTTCAAAGCTTTTGCAGGAGTAAACAGCTAAAACGGACTGTATGAAGAATGCTTTAGCTTACACTGTTTCTATCAAGCAAATGACCTTTTTTCATGATTATCATTATGGTTTGAAGGATTAGGTATAGTTTTAGAACCTGATTCACTCTACTACGTTTTGACCATTATTGTTACTTTCAAAGCTTTTGTAGAAGGAGTAAACAGCTAAAACGGACTGTAAGAGGAATGCTTAAACTAACACTGTTTCCTACAAGCAAATTACCTCTTTTAATCATTATCATCATAGTTAGAAGGATTAGGTATAGTTGTAGAACCTTATTCACTCAACTACGTTTTGACCATTTTTGTTACTTTCAAAGCTTTTGCAGGAGTAAACAGCTAAAACGGACTGTATGAAGAATGCTTTAGCTTACACTGTTTCTATCAAGCAAATGACCTTTTTTCATCATTATCATTATGGTTTGAAGGATTAGGTATAGTTGTAGAACCTGATTCACTCAGCTACGTTTTGACCATTATTGTTACTTTCAAAGCTTTTGCAGGAGTAAACTGCTGAAACGGACTGTAAGAGGAATGCTTAAAATTACACTGTTTCCTACTAGCAAATTACCTCTTTTAATCATTATCATCATAGTTAGAAGGATTAGGTATAGTTGTAGAACCTTATTGACTCAACTACGTTTTGACCATTTTTGTTACTTTCAAAGCTTTTGCAGAAGGAGTAAACAGCTAAAACGGACTGTAAGAGGAATGCTTAAACTTACACTGTTTCCTACAAGCAAATTACCTCTTTTAATCATTATCATCATAGTTAGAAGGATTAGGTATAGTTGTAGAACCTTATTCACTCAACTACGTTTTGACCATTTTTGTTACTTTCAAAGCTTTTGCAGGAGTAAACAGCTAAAACGGACTGTATGAAGAATGCTTTATCTTACACTGTTTCTATCAAGCAAATGACCTTTTTCATCATTTTCATTATAATATGAAGGATTTGTATAGTTGTAGAAACTGATTCACTCAACTACGTTTGGACCATTTTTGTTACTTTCAAAGCATAAACAGCTAAAACGGACTTTAAGAGGAATGCTTAAGCAAACACTGTTTCTATCAAGCAAATGACCTTTTTTCATCATTATCATTATGGTTTGAAGGATTAGGTATAGTTTTAGAACCTGATTCACTCAACTACGTTTTGACCATTATTGTTACTTTCAAAGCTTTTGTAGAAGGAGTAAACAGCTAAAACGGACTGTAAGAGGAATGCTTAAACTAACACTTTTTCCTACAAGCAAATTACCTCTTTTAATCATTATCATCATAGTTAGAAGGATTAGGTATAGTTGTAGAACCTTATTCACTCAACTACGTTTTGACCATTTTTGTTACTTTCAAAGCTTTTGCAGGAGTAAACAGCTAAAACGGACTGTATGAAGAATGCTTTATCTTACACTGTTTCTATCAAGCAAATGACCTTTTTCATCATTTTCATTATAATATGAAGGATTTGTATAGTTGTAGAAACTGATTCACTCAACTACGTTTGGACCATTTTTGTTACTTTCAAAGCATTAACAGCTAAAACGGACTGTATGAAGAATGCTTTAGCTTACACTGTTTCTATCAAGCAAATGACCTTTTTTCATCATTATCATTATGGTTTGAAGGATTAGGTATAGTTTTAGAACCTGATTCACTCTACTACGTTTTGACCATTATTGTTACTTTCAAAGCTTTTGTAGAAGGAGTAAACAGCTAAAACGGACTGTAAGAGGAATGCTTAAACTAACACTGTTTCCTACAAGCAAATTACCTCTTTTAATCATTATCATCATAGTTAGAAGGATTAGGTATAGTTGTAGAACCTTATTCACTCAACTACGTTTTGACCATTTTTGTTACTTTCAAAGCTTTTGCAGGAGTAAACAGCTAAAACGGACTGTATGAAGAATGCTTTAGCTTACACTGTTTCTATCAAGCAAATGACCTTTTTTCATCATTATCATTATGGTTTGAAGGATTAGGTATAGTTTTAGAACCTGATTCACTCAACTACGTTTTGACCATTATTGTTACTTTCAAAGCTATTGCAGAAGGAGTAAACAGCTAAAACGGACTGTAAGAGGAATGCTTAAACTTACACTGTTTCCTACAAGCAAATTACCTCTTTTAATCATTATCATCATAGTTAGAAGGATTAGGTATAGTTGTAGAACCTGATTCACTCAACTACGTTTTGACCATTTTTGTTACTTTCAAAGCTTTTGCAGAAGGAGTAAACAGCTAAAACGGACTGTAAGAGGAATGCTTAAAATTACACTGTTTCCTACTAGCAAATTACCTCTTTTAATCATTATCATCATAGTTAGAAGGATTAGGTATAGTTGTAGAACCTTATTGACTCAACTACGTTTTGACCATTTTTGTTACTTTCAAAGCTTTTGCAGGAGTAAACTGCTGAAACGGACTGTAAGAGGAATACGTTTTTGTTACTTTCAAAGCTTTTGCAGGAGTAAACAGCTAAAACGGACTGTATGAAGAATGCTTTAGCTTACACTGTTTCTATCAAGCAAATGACCTTTTTTCATCATTATCATTATGGTTTGAAGGATTAGGTATAGTTTTAGAACCTGATTCACTCAACTACGTTTTGACCATTATTGTTACTTTCAAAGCTTTTGTAGAAGGAGTAAACAGCTAAAACGGACTGTAAGAGGAATGCTTAAACTAACACTTTTTCCTACAAGCAAATTACCTCTTTTAATCATTATCATCATAGTTAGAAGGATTAGGTATAGTTGTAGAACCTTATTCACTCAACTACGTTTTGACCATTTTTGTTACTTTCAAAGCTTTTGCAGGAGTAAACAGCTAAAACGGACTGTATGAAGAATGCTTTATCTTACACTGTTTCTATCAAGCAAATGACCTTTTTCATCATTTTCATTATAATATGAAGGATTTGTATAGTTGTAGAAACTGAATCACTCAACTACGTTTGGACCATTTTTGTTACTTTCAAAGCATTAACAGCTAAAACGGACTGTATGAAGAATGCTTTAGCTTACACTGTTTCTATCAAGCAAATGACCTTTTTTCATCATTATCATTATGGTTTGAAGGATTAGGTATAGTTGTAGAACCTGATTCACTCAGCTACGTTTTGACCATTATTGTTACTTTCAAAGCTTTTGCAGGAGTAAACTGCTGAAACGGACTGTAAGAGGAATGCTTAAAATTACACTGTTTCCTACTAGCAAATTACCTCTTTTAATCATTATCATCATAGTTAGAAGGATTAGGTATAGTTGTAGAACCTTATTGACTCAACTACGTTTTGACCATTTTTGTTACTTTCAAAGCTTTTGCAGAAGGAGTAAACAGCTAAAACGGACTGTAAGAGGAATGCTTAAACTTACACTGTTTCCTACAAGCAAATTACCTCTTTTAATCATTATCATCATAGTTAGAAGGATTAGGTATAGTTGTAGAACCTTATTCACTCAACTACGTTTTGACCATTTTTGTTACTTTCAAAGCTTTTGCAGGAGTAAACAGCTAAAACGGACTGTATGAAGAATGCTTTATCTTACACTGTTTCTATCAAGCAAATGACCTTTTTCATCATTTTCATTATAATATGAAGGATTTGTATAGTTGTAGAAACTGATTCACTCAACTACGTTTGGACCATTTTTGTTACTTTCAAAGCATAAACAGCTAAAACGGACTTTAAGAGGAATGCTTAAGCAAACACTGTTTCTATCAAGCAAATGACCTTTTTTCATCATTATCATTATGGTTTGAAGGATTAGGTATAGTTTTAGAACCTGATTCACTCAACTACGTTTTGACCATTATTGTTACTTTCAAAGCTTTTGTAGAAGGAGTAAACAGCTAAAACGGACTGTAAGAGGAATGCTTAAACTAACACTTTTTCCTACAAGCAAATTACCTCTTTTAATCATTATCATCATAGTTAGAAGGATTAGGTATAGTTGTAGAACCTTATTCACTCAACTACGTTTTGACCATTTTTGTTACTTTCAAAGCTTTTGCAGGAGTAAACAGCTAAAACGGACTGTATGAAGAATGCTTTATCTTACACTGTTTCTATCAAGCAAATGACCTTTTTCATCATTTTCATTATAATATGAAGGATTTGTATAGTTGTAGAAACTGATTCACTCAACTACGTTTGGACCATTTTTGTTACTTTCAAAGCATTAACAGCTAAAACGGACTGTATGAAGAATGCTTTAGCTTACACTGTTTCTATCAAGCAAATGACCTTTTTTCATCATTATCATTATGGTTTGAAGGATTAGGTATAGTTTTAGAACCTGATTCACTCTACTACGTTTTGACCATTATTGTTACTTTCAAAGCTTTTGTAGAAGGAGTAAACAGCTAAAACGGACTGTAAGAGGAATGCTTAAACTAACACTGTTTCCTACAAGCAAATTACCTCTTTTAATCATTATCATCATAGTTAGAAGGATTAGGTATAGTTGTAGAACCTTATTCACTCAACTACGTTTTGACCATTTTTGTTACTTTCAAAGCTTTTGCAGGAGTAAACAGCTAAAACGGACTGTATGAAGAATGCTTTAGCTTACACTGTTTCTATCAAGCAAATGACCTTTTTTCATCATTATCATTATGGTTTGAAGGATTAGGTATAGTTTTAGAACCTGATTCACTCAACTACGTTTTGACCATTATTGTTACTTTCAAAGCTATTGCAGAAGGAGTAAACAGCTAAAACGGACTGTAAGAGGAATGCTTAAACTTACACTGTTTCCTACAAGCAAATTACCTCTTTTAATCATTATCATCATAGTTAGAAGGATTAGGTATAGTTGTAGAACCTGATTCACTCAACTACGTTTTGACCATTTTTGTTACTTTCAAAGCTTTTGCAGAAGGAGTAAACAGCTAAAACGGACTGTAAGAGGAATGCTTAAAATTACACTGTTTCCTACTAGCAAATTACCTCTTTTAATCATTATCATCATAGTTAGAAGGATTAGGTATAGTTGTAGAACCTTATTGACTCAACTACGTTTTGACCATTTTTGTTACTTTCAAAGCTTTTGCAGGAGTAAACTGCTGAAACGGACTGTAAGAGGAATACGTTTTTGTTACTTTCAAAGCTTTTGCAGGAGTAAACAGCTAAAACGGACTGTATGAAGAATGCTTTAGCTTACACTGTTTCTATCAAGCAAATGACCTTTTTTCATCATTATCATTATGGTTTGAAGGATTAGGTATAGTTGTAGAACCTGATTCACTCAGCTACGTTTTGACCATTATTGTTACTTTCAAAGCTTTTGCAGGAGTAAACTGCTGAAACGGACTGTAAGAGGAATGCTTAAAATTACACTGTTTCCTACTAGCAAATTACCTCTTTTAATCATTATCATCATAGTTAGAAGGATTAGGTATAGTTGTAGAACCTTATTGACTCAACTACGTTTTGACCATTTTTGTTACTTTCAAAGCTTTTGCAGAAGGAGTAAACAGCTAAAACGGACTGTAAGAGGAATGCTTAAACTTACACTGTTTCCTACAAGCAAATTACCTCTTTTAATCATTATCATCATAGTTAGAAGGATTAGGTATAGTTGTAGAACCTTATTCACTCAACTACGTTTTGACCATTTTTGTTACTTTCAAAGCTTTTGCAGGAGTAAACAGCTAAAACGGACTGTATGAAGAATGCTTTATCTTACACTGTTTCTATCAAGCAAATGACCTTTTTCATCATTTTCATTATAATATGAAGGATTTGTATAGTTGTAGAAACTGATTCACTCAACTACGTTTGGACCATTTTTGTTACTTTCAAAGCATAAACAGCTAAAACGGACTTTAAGAGGAATGCTTAAGCAAACACTGTTTCTATCAAGCAAATGACCTTTTTTCATCATTATCATTATGGTTTGAAGGATTAGGTATAGTTTTAGAACCTGATTCACTCAACTACGTTTTGACCATTATTGTTACTTTCAAAGCTTTTGTAGAAGGAGTAAACAGCTAAAACGGACTGTAAGAGGAATGCTTAAACTAACACTTTTTCCTACAAGCAAATTACCTCTTTTAATCATTATCATCATAGTTAGAAGGATTAGGTATAGTTGTAGAACCTTATTCACTCAACTACGTTTTGACCATTTTTGTTACTTTCAAAGCTTTTGCAGGAGTAAACAGCTAAAACGGACTGTATGAAGAATGCTTTATCTTACACTGTTTCTATCAAGCAAATGACCTTTTTCATCATTTTCATTATAATATGAAGGATTTGTATAGTTGTAGAAACTGAATCACTCAACTACGTTTGGACCATTTTTGTTACTTTCAAAGCATTAACAGCTAAAACGGACTGTATGAAGAATGCTTTAGCTTACACTGTTTCTATCAAGCAAATGACCTTTTTTCATCATTATCATTATGGTTTGAAGGATTAGGTATAGTTTTAGAACCTGATTCACTCTACTACGTTTTGACCATTATTGTTACTTTCAAAGCTTTTGTAGAAGGAGTAAACAGCTAAAACGGACTGTAAGAGGAATGCTTAAACTAACACTGTTTCCTACAAGCAAATTACCTCTTTTAATCATTATCATCATAGTTAGAAGGATTAGGTATAGTTGTAGAACCTTATTCACTCAACTACGTTTTGACCATTTTTGTTACTTTCAAAGCTTTTGCAGGAGTAAACAGCTAAAACGGACTGTATGAAGAATGCTTTAGCTTACACTGTTTCTATCAAGCAAATGACCTTTTTTCATCATTATCATTATGGTTTGAAGGATTAGGTATAGTTTTAGAACCTGATTCACTCAACTACGTTTTGACCATTATTGTTACTTTCAAAGCTATTGCAGAAGGAGTAAACAGCTAAAACGGACTGTAAGAGGAATGCTTAAACTTACACTGTTTCCTACAAGCAAATTACCTCTTTTAATCATTATCATCATAGTTAGAAGGATTAGGTATAGTTGTAGAACCTTATTCACTCAACTACGTTTTGACCATTTTTGTTACTTTCAAAGCTTTTGCAGGAGTAAACAGCTAAAACGGACTGTATGAAGAATGCTTTATCTTACACTGTTTCTATCAAGCAAATGACCTTTTTCATCATTTTCATTATAATATGAAGGATTTGTATAGTTGTAGAAACTGATTCACTCAACTACGTTTGGACCATTTTTGTTACTTTCAAAGCATAAACAGATAAAACGGACTTTAAGAGGAATGCTTAAGCAAACACTGTTTCTATCAAGCAAATGACCTTTTTCATCATTTTCATTATAATATGAAGGATTTGTATAGTTGTAGAAACTGATTCACTCAACTACGTTTTGACCATTATTGTTACTTTCAAAGCTTTTGTAGAAGGAGTAAACAGCTAAAACGGACTGTAAGAGGAATGCTTAAACTTACACTGTTTCCTACTAGCAAATTACCTCTTTTAATCATTATCATCATAGTTAGAAGGATTAGGTATAGTTGTAGAACCTGATTCACTCAACTACGTTTTGACCATTTTTGTTACTTTCAAAGCTTTTGCAGAAGGAGTAAACAGCTAAAACGGACTGTATGAAGAATGCTTTAGCTTACACTGTTTCCTACAAGCAAATGACCTTTTTTCATCATTATCATTATGGTTTGAAGGATTAGGTATAGTTTTAGAACCTGATTCACTCTACTACGTTTTGACCATTATTGTTACTTTCAAAGCTATTGCAGAAGGAGTAAACAGCTAAAACGGACTGTAAGAGGAATGCTTAAAATTACACTGTTTCCTACTAGCAAATTACCTCTTTTAATCATTATCATCATAGTTAGAAGGATTAGGTATAGTTGTAGAACCTGATTCACTCAACTACGTTTGGACCATTTTTGTTACTTTCAAAGCTTTTGCAGGAGTAAACTGCTGAAACGGACTGTAAGAAGAATACGTTTTTGTTACTTTCAAACCTTTTGCAGAAGGAGTAAACAGCTAAAACGGACTGTAAGAGGAATGCTTAAACTTACACTGTTTCCTACTAGCAAATTACCTCTTTTAATCATTATCATCATAGTTAGAAGGATTAGGTATAGTTGTAGAACCTGATTCACTCAACTACGTTTTGACCATTTTTGTTACTTTCAAAGCTTTTGCAGAAGGAGTAAACAGCTAAAACGGACTGTAAGAGGAATGCTTAAAATTACACTGTTTCCTACTAGCAAATTACCTCTTTTAATCATTATCATCATAGTTAGAAGGATTAGGTATAGTTGTAGAACCTTATTGACTCAACTACGTTTTGACCATTTTTGTTACTTTCAAAGCTTTTGCAGGAGTAAACTGCTGAAACGGACTGTAAGAGGAATACGTTTTTGTTACTTTCAAAGCTTTTGCAGGAGTAAACAGCTAAAACGGACTGTATGAAGAATGCTTTAGCTTACACTGTTTCTATCAAGCAAATGACCTTTTTTCATGATTATCATTATGGTTTGAAGGATTAGGTATAGTTTTAGAACCTGATTCACTCTACTACGTTTTGACCATTATTGTTACTTTCAAAGCTTTTGTAGAAGGAGTAAACAGCTAAAACGGACTGTAAGAGGAATGCTTAAACTAACACTGTTTCCTACAAGCAAATTACCTCTTTTAATCATTATCATCATAGTTAGAAGGATTAGGTATAGTTGTAGAACCTTATTCACTCAACTACGTTTTGACCATTTTTGTTACTTTCAAAGCTTTTGCAGAAGGAGTAAACAGCTAAAACGGACTGTAAGAGGAATGCTTAAACTTACACTGTTTCCTACAAGCAAATTACCTCTTTTAATCATTATCATCATAGTTAGAAGGATTAGGTATAGTTGTAGAACCTTATTCACTCAACTACGTTTTGACCATTTTTGTTACTTTCAAAGCTTTTGCAGAAGGAGTAAACAGCTAAAACGGACTGTAAGAGGAATGCTTAAACTTACACTGTTTCCTACAAGCAAATTACCTCTTTTAATCATTATCATCATAGTTAGAAGGATTAGGTATAGTTGTAGAACCTTATTCACTCAACTACGTTTTGACCATTTTTGTTACTTTCAAAGCTTTTGCAGGAGTAAACAGCTAAAACGGACTGTATGAAGAATGCTTTATCTTACACTGTTTCTATCAAGCAAATGACCTTTTTCATCATTTTCATTATAATATGAAGGATTTGTATAGTTGTAGAAACTGATTCACTCAACTACGTTTGGACCATTTTTGTTACTTTCAAAGCATAAACAGCTAAAACGGACTTTAAGAGGAATGCTTAAGCAAACACTGTTTCTATCAAGCAAATGACCTTTTTTAATCATTATCATTATGGTTTGAAGGATTAGGTATAGTTTTAGAACCTGATTCACTCAACTACGTTTTGACCATTATTGTTACTTTCAAAGCTTTTGTAGAAGGAGTAAACAGCTAAAACGGACTGTAAGAGGAATGCTTAAACTTACACTGTTTCCTACAAGCAAATTACCTCTTTTAATCATTATCATCATAGTTAGAAGGATTAGGTATAGTTGTAGAACCTTATTCACTCAACTACGTTTGGACCATTTTTGTTACTTTCAAAGATTTTGCAGGAGTAAACTGCTGAAACGGACTGTAAGAAGAATACGTTTTTGTTACTTTCAAAGCTTTTGCAGAAGGAGTAAACAGCTAAAACGGACTGTATGAAGAATGCTTTAGCTTACACTGTTTCTATCAAGCAAATTACCTTTTTTCATCATTATCATTATGGTTTGAAGGATTAGGTATAGTTTTAGAACCTGATTCACTCAACTACGTTTTGACCATTATTGTTACTTTCAAAGCTTTTGTAGAAGGAGTAAACAGCTAAAACGGACTGTATGAAGAATGCTTTATCTTACACTGTTTCTATCAAGCAAATGACCTTTTTCATCATTTTCATTATAATATGAAGGATTTGTATAGTTGTAGAAACTGATTCACTCAACTACGTTTGGACCATTTTTGTTACTTTCAAAGCTTTTGCAGGAGTAAACTGCTGAAACGGACTGTAAGAGGAATACGTTTTTGTTACTTTTAAAGCTTTTTCAGAAGGAGTAAACAGCTAAAACGGACTGTATGAAGAATGCTATAGCTTACACTGTTTCTATCAAGCAAATGACCTTTTTTCATCATTATCATTATGGTATGAAGGATTAGGTTTAGTTTTAGAACCTGATTCACTCAACTACGTTTTGACCATTATTGTTACTTTCAAAGCTTTTGCAGGAGTAAACAGCTAAAACGGACTGTATGAAGAATGCTTTAGCTTACACTGTTTCTATCAAGCAAATTACCTTTTTTCATCATTATCATTATGGTTTGAAGGATTAGGTATAGTTTTAGAACCTGATTCACTCAACTACGTTTTGACCATTATTGTTACTTTCAAAGCTTTTGTAGAAGGAGTAAACAGCTAAAACGGACTGTAAGAGGAATGCTTAAACTTACACTGTTTCCTACAAGCAAATTACCTCTTTTAATCATTATCATCATAGTTAGAAGGATTAGGTATAGTTGTAGAACCTTATTCACTCAACTACGTTTGGACCATTTTTGTTACTTTCAAAGCTTTTGTAGAAGGAGTAAACAGCTAAAACAGAATGCTTTAGCTTACACTGTTTCTATCAAGCAAATGACCTTTTTTCATCATTATCATAATGGTATGAAGGATTATGTTTAGTTTTAGAACCTTATTCACTCAACAACGTTTTGACCATTATTGTTACTTTTAAAGCTTTTGCAGAAGGAGTAAACAGCTAAAACAGAATGTATGAAGAAGGCTTTAGCTTACACTGTTTCTATCAAGCAAATTACCTTTTTTCATCATTATCATAATGGTATGAAGGATTATGTTTAGTTTTAGAACCTTATTCACTCAACAACGTTTTGACCATTATTGTTACTTTTAAAGCTTTTTCAGAAGGAGTAAACAGCTAAAACGGACTGTATGAAGAATGCTATAGCTTACACTGTTTCTATCAAGCAAATGACCTTTTTTCATCATTATCATTATGGTATGAAGGATTAGGTTTAGTTTTAGAACCTGATTCACTCAACTACGTTTTGACCATTTTTGTTACTTTCAAAGCTTTTGCAGGAGTAAACTGCTGAAACGGACTGTAAGAAGAATACGTTTTTGTTACTTTCAAAGCTTTTGCAGAAGGAGTAAACAGCTAAAACGGACTGTAAGAGGAATGCTTAAACTTACACTGTTTCCTACAAGCAAATTACCTCTTTTAATCATTATCATCATAGTTAGAAGGATTAGGTATAGTTGTAGAACCTTATTCACTCAACTACGTTTTGACCATTTTTGTTACTTTCAAAGCTTTTGCAGGAGTAAACAGCTAAAACGGACTGTATGAAGAATGCTTTATCTTACACTGTTTCTATCAAGCAAATTACCTTTTTTCATCATTATCATTATGGTATGAAGGATTAGGTTTAGTTTTAGAACCTGATTCACTCAACTACGTTTTGACCATTATTGTTACTTTCAAAGCTTTTGCAGGAGTAAACAGCTAAAACGGACTGTATGAAGAATGCTTTATCTTACACTGTTTCTATCAAGCAAATGACCTTTTTCATCATTTTCATTATAATATGAAGGATTTGTATAGTTGTAGAAACTGATTCACTCAACTACGTTTGGACCATTTTTGTTACTTTCAAAGCATAAACAGCTAAAACGGACTTTAAGAGGAATGCTTAAGCAAACACTGTTTCTATCAAGCAAATGACCTTTTTTCATCATTATCATTATGGTTTGAAGGATTAGTTATAGTTTTAGAACCTGATTCACTCAACTACGTTTTCACCATTATTGTTACTTTCAAAGCTTTTGTAGAAGGAGTAAACAGCTAAAACGGACTGTAAGAGGAATGCTTAAACTTACACTGTTTCCTACTAGCAAATTACCTCTTTTAATCATTATCATCATAGTTAGAAGGATTAGGTATAGTTGTAGAACCTTATTCACTCAACTACGTTTTGACCATTTTTGTTACTTTCAAAGCTTTTGCAGGAGTAAACAGCTAAAACGGACTGTATGAAGAATGCTTTATCTTACACTGTTTCTATCAAGCAAATGACCTTTTTCATCATTTTCATTATAATATGAAGGATTTGTATAGTTGTAGAAACTGATTCACTCAACTACGTTTGGACCATTTTTGTTACTTTCAAAGCTTTTGCAGGAGTTAACAGCTAAAACGGACTGTATGAAGAATGCTTTAGCTTACACTGTTTCTATCAAGCAAATGACCTTTTTTCATCATTATCATTATGGTTTGAAGGATTAGGTATAGTTTTAGAACCTGATTCACTCAACTACGTTTTGACCATTATTGTTACTTTCAAAGCTATTGCAGAAGGAGTAAACAGCTAAAACGGACTGTAAGAGGAATGCTTAAAATTACACTGTTTCCTACTAGCAAATTACCTCTTTTAATCATTATCATCATAGTTAGAAGGATTAGGTATAGTTGTAGAACCTGATTCACTCAACTACGTTTGGACCATTTTTGTTACTTTCAAAGCTTTTGCAGGAGTAAACTGCTGAAACGGACTGTAAGAGGAATACGTTTTTGTTACTTTCAAAGCTTTTGCAGAAGGAGTAAACAGCTAAAACGGACTGTATGAAGAATGCTTTATCTTACACTGTTTCTATCAAGCAAATGACCTTTTTCATCATTTTCATTATAATATGAAGGATTTGTATAGTTGTAGAAACTGATTCACTCAACTACGTTTGGACCATTTTTGTTACTTTCAAAGCATAAACAGCTAAAATGGACTTTAAGAGGAATGCTTAAGCAAACACTGTTTCTATCAAGCAAATGACCTTTTTTCATCATTATCATTATGGTTTGAAGGATTAGGTATAGTTTTAGAACCTGATTCACTCAACTACGTTTTGACCATTATTGTTACTTTCAAAGCTTTTGTAGAAGGAGTAAACAGCTAAAACGGACTGTAAGAGGAATGCTTAAACTTACACTGTTTCCTACTAGCAAATTACCTCTCTTAATCATTATCATCATAGTTAGAAGGATTACGTATAGTTGTAGAACCTGATTCACTCAACTACGTTTTGACCATTTTTGTTACTTTCAAAGCTTTTGCAGAAGGAGTAAACAGCTAAAACGGACTGTAAGAGGAATGCTTAAACTTACACTGTTTCCTACAAGCAAATTACCTCTTTTAATCATTATCATCATAGTTAGAAGGATTAGGTATAGTTGTAGAACCTTATTCACTCAACTACGTTTTGACCATTTTTGTTACTTTCAAAGCTTTTGCAGGAGTAAACTGCTGAAACGGACTGTAAGAAGAATACGTTTTTGTTACTTTCAAAGCTTTTGCAGAAGGAGTAAACAGCTAAAACGGACTGTAAGAGGAATGCTTAAAATTACACTGTTTCCTACTAGCAAATTACCTCTTTTAATCATTATCATCATAGTTAGAAGGATTAGGTATAGTTGTAGAACCTGATTCACTCAACTACGGTTTGACCATTTATGTTACTTTCAAAGCTTTTGCAGAAGGAGTAAACAGCTAAAACGGACTGTAAGAGGAATGCTTAAAATTACACTGTTTCCTACTAGCAAATTACCTCTTTTAATCATTATCATCATAGTTAGAAGGATTAGGTATAGTTGTAGAACCTTATTGACTCAACTACGTTTTGACCATTTTTGTTACTTTCAAAGCTTTTGCAGGAGTAAACTGCTGAAACGGACTGTAAGAGGAATACGTTTTTGTTACTTTCAAAGCTTTTGCAGGAGTAAACAGCTAAAACGGACTGTATGAAGAATGCTTTAGCTTACACTGTTTCTATCAAGCAAATGACCTTTTTTCATGATTATCATTATGGTTTGAAGGATTAGGTATAGTTTTAGAACCTGATTCACTCTACTACGTTTTGACCATTATTGTTACTTTCAAAGCTTTTGTAGGAGTAAACAGCTAAAACGGACTGTAAGAGGAATGCTTAAACTAACACTGTTTCCTACAAGCAAATTACCTCTTTTAATCATTATCATCATAGTTAGAAGGATTAGGTATAGTTGTAGAACCTTATTCACTCAACTACGTTTTGACCATTTTTGTTACTTTCAAAGCTTTTGCAGGAGTAAACAGCTAAAACGGACTGTATGAAGAATGCTTTAGCTTACACTGTTTCTATCAAGCAAATGACCTTTTTTCATCATTATCATTATGGTTTGAAGGATTAGGTATAGTTGTAGAACCTGATTCACTCAGCTACGTTTTGACCATTATTGTTACTTTCAAAGCTTTTGCAGGAGTAAACTGCTGAAACGGACTGTAAGAGGAATGCTTAAAATTACACTGTTTCCTACTAGCAAATTACCTCTTTTAATCATTATCATCATAGTTAGAAGGATTAGGTATAGTTGTAGAACCTTATTGACTCAACTACGTTTTGACCATTTTTGTTACTTTCAAAGCTTTTGCAGAAGGAGTAAACAGCTAAAACGGACTGTAAGAGGAATGCTTAAACTTACACTGTTTCCTACAAGCAAATTACCTCTTTTAATCATTATCATCATAGTTAGAAGGATTAGGTATAGTTGTAGAACCTTATTCACTCAACTACGTTTTGACCATTTTTGTTACTTTCAAAGCTTTTGCAGGAGTAAACAGCTAAAACGGACTGTATGAAGAATGCTTTATCTTACACTGTTTCTATCAAGCAAATGACCTTTTTCATCATTTTCATTATAATATGAAGGATTTGTATAGTTGTAGAAACTGATTCACTCAACTACGTTTGGACCATTTTTGTTACTTTCAAAGCATAAACAGCTAAAACGGACTGTAAGAGGAATGCTTAAACTAACACTTTTTCCTACAAGCAAATTACCTCTTTTAATCATTATCATCATAGTTAGAAGGATTAGGTATAGTTGTAGAACCTTATTCACTCAACTACGTTTTGACCATTTTTGTTACTTTCAAAGCTTTTGCAGGAGTAAACAGCTAAAACGGACTGTATGAAGAATGCTTTAGCTTACACTGTTTCTATCAAGCAAATGACCTTTTTTCATCATTATCATTATGGTTTGAAGGATTAGGTATAGTTTTAGAACCTGATTCACTCAACTACGTTTTGACCATTATTGTTACTTTCAAAGCTATTGCAGAAGGAGTAAACAGCTAAAACGGACTGTAAGAGGAATGCTTAAAATGACACTGTTTCCTACTAGCAAATTACCTCTTTTAATCATTATCATCATAGTTAGAAGGATTAGGTATAGTTGTAGAACCTTATTGACTCAACTACGTTTTGACCATTTTTGTTACTTTCAAAGCTTTCGCAGAAGGAGTAAACAGCTAAAACGGACTGTAAGAGGAATGCTTAAACTTACACTGTTTCCTACAAGCAAATTACCTCTTTTAATCATTATCATCATAGTTAGAAGGATTAGGTATAGTTGTAGAACCTTATTCACTCAACTACGTTTGGACCATTTTTGTTACTTTCAAAGCTTTTGCAGGAGTAAACAGCTAAAACGGACTGTATGAAGAATGCTTTATCTTACACTGTTTCTATCAAGCAAATGACCTTTTTCATCATTTTCATTATAATATGAAGGATTTGTATAGTTGTAGAAACTGATTCACTCAACTACGTTTGGACCATTTTTGTTACTTTCAAAGCATAAACAGCTAAAATGGACTTTAAGAGGAATGCTTAAGCAAACACTGTTTCTATCAAGCAAATGACCTTTTTTCATCATTATCATTATGGTTTGAAGGATTAGGTATAGTTTTAGAACCTGATTCACTCAACTACGTTTTGACCATTATTGTTACTTTCAAAGCTTTTGTAGAAGGAGTAAACAGCTAAAACGGACTGTAAGAGGAATGCTTAAACTTACACTGTTTCCTACTAGCAAATTACCTCTTTTAATCATTATCATCATAGTTAGAAGGATTACGTATAGTTGTAGAACCTGATTCACTCAACTACGTTTTGACCATTTTTGTTACTTTCAAAGCTTTTGCAGAAGGAGTAAACAGCTAAAACGGACTGTAAGAGGAATGCTTAAACTTACACTGTTTCCTACAAGCAAATTACCTCTTTTAATCATTATCATCATAGTTAGAAGGATTAGGTATAGTTGTAGAACCTTATTCACTCAACTACGTTTTGACCATTTTTGTTACTTTCAAAGCTTTTGCAGGAGTAAACTGCTGAAACGGACTGTAAGAAGAATACGTTTTTGTTACTTTCAAAGCTTTTGCAGAAGGAGTAAACAGCTAAAACGGACTGTAAGAGGAATGCTTAAAATTACACTGTTTCCTACTAGCAAATTACCTCTTTTAATCATTATCATCATAGTTAGAAGGATTAGGTATAGTTGTAGAACCTTATTCACTCAACTACGTTTGGACCATTTTTGTTACTTTCAAAGCTTTTGCAGGAGTAAACAGCTAAAACGGACTGTATGAAGAATGCTTTATCTTACACTGTTTCTATCAAGCAAATGACCTTTTTCATCATTTTCATTATAATATGAAGGATTTGTATAGTTGTAGAAACTGATTCACTCAACTACGTTTGGACCATTTTTGTTACTTTCAAAGCATAAACAGCTAAAACGGACTTTAAGAGGAATGCTTAAGCAAACACTGTTTCTATCAAGCAAATGACCTTTTTTCATCATTATCATTATGGTTTGAAGGATTAGTTATAGTTTTAGAACCTGATTCACTCAACTACGTTTTCACCATTATTGTTACTTTCAAAGCTTTTGTAGAAGGAGTAAACAGCTAAAACGGACTGTAAGAGGAATGCTTAAACTTACACTGTTTCCTACTAGCAAATTACCTCTTTTAATCATTATCATCATAGTTAGAAGGATTAGGTATAGTTGTAGAACCTTATTCACTCAACTACGTTTTGACCATTTTTGTTACTTTCAAAGCTTTTGCAGGAGTAAACAGCTAAAACGGACTGTATGAAGAATGCTTTATCTTACACTGTTTCTATCAAGCAAATGACCTTTTTCATCATTTTCATTATAATATGAAGGATTTGTATAGTTGTAGAAACTGATTCACTCAACTACGTTTGGACCATTTTTGTTACTTTCAAAGCTTTTGCAGGAGTTAACAGCTAAAACGGACTGTATGAAGAATGCTTTAGCTTACACTGTTTCTATCAAGCAAATGACCTTTTTTCATCATTATCATTATGGTTTGAAGGATTAGGTATAGTTTTAGAACCTGATTCACTCAACTACGTTTTGACCATTATTGTTACTTTCAAAGCTATTGCAGAAGGAGTAAACAGCTAAAACGGACTGTAAGAGGAATGCTTAAAATTACACTGTTTCCTACTAGCAAATTACCTCTTTTAATCATTATCATCATAGTTAGAAGGATTAGGTATAGTTGTAGAACCTGATTCACTCAACTACGTTTGGACCATTTTTGTTACTTTCAAAGCTTTTGCAGGAGTAAACTGCTGAAACGGACTGTAAGAGGAATACGTTTTTGTTACTTTCAAAGCTTTTGCAGAAGGAGTAAACAGCTAAAACGGACTGTATGAAGAATGCTTTATCTTACACTGTTTCTATCAAGCAAATGACCTTTTTCATCATTTTCATTATAATATGAAGGATTTGTATAGTTGTAGAAACTGATTCACTCAACTACGTTTGGACCATTTTTGTTACTTTCAAAGCATAAACAGCTAAAATGGACTTTAAGAGGAATGCTTAAGCAAACACTGTTTCTATCAAGCAAATGACCTTTTTTCATCATTATCATTATGGTTTGAAGGATTAGGTATAGTTTTAGAACCTGATTCACTCAACTACGTTTTGACCATTATTGTTACTTTCAAAGCTATTGCAGAAGGAGTAAACAGCTAAAACGGACTGTAAGAGGAATGCTTAAAATGACACTGTTTCCTACTAGCAAATTACCTCTTTTAATCATTATCATCATAGTTAGAAGGATTAGGTATAGTTGTAGAACCTTATTGACTCAACTACGTTTTGACCATTTTTGTTACTTTCAAAGCTTTTGCAGAAGGAGTAAACAGCTAAAACGGACTGTAAGAGGAATGCTTAAACTTACACTGTTTCCTACAAGCAAATTACCTCTTTTAATCATTATCATCATAGTTAGAAGGATTAGGTATAGTTGTAGAACCTTATTCACTCAACTACGTTTGGACCATTTTTGTTACTTTCAAAGCTTTTGCAGGAGTAAACAGCTAAAACGGACTGTATGAAGAATGCTTTATCTTACACTGTTTCTATCAAGCAAATGACCTTTTTCATCATTTTCATTATAATATGAAGGATTTGTATAGTTGTAGAAACTGATTCACTCAACTACGTTTGGACCATTTTTGTTACTTTCAAAGCATAAACAGCTAAAATGGACTTTAAGAGGAATGCTTAAGCAAACACTGTTTCTATCAAGCAAATGACCTTTTTTCATCATTATCATTATGGTTTGAAGGATTAGGTATAGTTTTAGAACCTGATTCACTCAACTACGTTTTGACCATTATTGTTACTTTCAAAGCTTTTGTAGAAGGAGTAAACAGCTAAAACGGACTGTAAGAGGAATGCTTAAACTTACACTGTTTCCTACTAGCAAATTACCTCTTTTAATCATTATCATCATAGTTAGAAGGATTACGTATAGTTGTAGAACCTGATTCACTCAACTACGTTTTGACCATTTTTGTTACTTTCAAAGCTTTTGCAGAAGGAGTAAACAGCTAAAACGGACTGTAAGAGGAATGCTTAAACTTACACTGTTTCCTACAAGCAAATTACCTCTTTTAATCATTATCATCATAGTTAGAAGGATTAGGTATAGTTGTAGAACCTTATTCACTCAACTACGTTTTGACCATTTTTGTTACTTTCAAAGCTTTTGCAGGAGTAAACTGCTGAAACGGACTGTAAGAAGAATACGTTTTTGTTACTTTCAAAGCTTTTGCAGAAGGAGTAAACAGCTAAAACGGACTGTAAGAGGAATGCTTAAAATTACACTGTTTCCTACTAGCAAATTACCTCTTTTAATCATTATCATCATAGTTAGAAGGATTAGGTATAGTTGTAGAACCTTATTCACTCAACTACGTTTGGACCATTTTTGTTACTTTCAAAGCTTTTGCAGGAGTAAACAGCTAAAACGGACTGTATGAAGAATGCTTTATCTTACACTGTTTCTATCAAGCAAATGACCTTTTTCATCATTTTCATTATAATATGAAGGATTTGTATAGTTGTAGAAACTGATTCACTCAACTACGTTTGGACCATTTTTGTTACTTTCAAAGCATAAACAGCTAAAACGGACTTTAAGAGGAATGCTTAAGCAAACACTGTTTCTATCAAGCAAATGACCTTTTTTCATCATTATCATTATGGTTTGAAGGATTAGTTATAGTTTTAGAACCTGATTCACTCAACTACGTTTTCACCATTATTGTTACTTTCAAAGCTTTTGTAGAAGGAGTAAACAGCTAAAACGGACTGTAAGAGGAATGCTTAAACTTACACTGTTTCCTACTAGCAAATTACCTCTTTTAATCATTATCATCATAGTTAGAAGGATTAGGTATAGTTGTAGAACCTTATTCACTCAACTACGTTTTGACCATTTTTGTTACTTTCAAAGCTTTTGCAGGAGTAAACAGCTAAAACGGACTGTATGAAGAATGCTTTATCTTACACTGTTTCTATCAAGCAAATGACCTTTTTCATCATTTTCATTATAATATGAAGGATTTGTATAGTTGTAGAAACTGATTCACTCAACTACGTTTGGACCATTTTTGTTACTTTCAAAGCTTTTGCAGGAGTTAACAGCTAAAACGGACTGTATGAAGAATGCTTTAGCTTACACTGTTTCTATCAAGCAAATGACCTTTTTTCATCATTATCATTATGGTTTGAAGGATTAGGTATAGTTTTAGAACCTGATTCACTCAACTACGTTTTGACCATTATTGTTACTTTCAAAGCTATTGCAGAAGGAGTAAACAGCTAAAACGGACTGTAAGAGGAATGCTTAAAATTACACTGTTTCCTACTAGCAAATTACCTCTTTTAATCATTATCATCATAGTTAGAAGGATTAGGTATAGTTGTAGAACCTGATTCACTCAACTACGTTTGGACCATTTTTGTTACTTTCAAAGCTTTTGCAGGAGTAAACTGCTGAAACGGACTGTAAGAGGAATACGTTTTTGTTACTTTCAAAGCTTTTGCAGAAGGAGTAAACAGCTAAAACGGACTGTATGAAGAATGCTTTATCTTACACTGTTTCTATCAAGCAAATGACCTTTTTCATCATTTTCATTATAATATGAAGGATTTGTATAGTTGTAGAAACTGATTCACTCAACTACGTTTGGACCATTTTTGTTACTTTCAAAGCATAAACAGCTAAAATGGACTTTAAGAGGAATGCTTAAGCAAACACTGTTTCTATCAAGCAAATGACCTTTTTTCATCATTATCATTATGGTTTGAAGGATTAGGTATAGTTTTAGAACCTGATTCACTCAACTACGTTTTGACCATTATTGTTACTTTCAAAGCTTTTGTAGAAGGAGTAAACAGCTAAAACGGACTGTAAGAGGAATGCTTAAACTTACACTGTTTCCTACTAGCAAATTACCTCTCTTAATCATTATCATCATAGTTAGAAGGATTACGTATAGTTGTAGAACCTGATTCACTCAACTACGTTTTGACCATTTTTGTTACTTTCAAAGCTTTTGCAGAAGGAGTAAACAGCTAAAACGGACTGTAAGAGGAATGC
This sequence comes from Pungitius pungitius, assembly GCF_949316345.1. Classification (NCBI taxonomy): domain Eukaryota; kingdom Metazoa; phylum Chordata; class Actinopteri; order Perciformes; family Gasterosteidae; genus Pungitius; species Pungitius pungitius. The sequence continues at coordinate 8,586,840 of NC_084908.1, forward strand.
TTAAACTTACACTGTTTCCTACAAGCAAATTACCTCTTTTAATCATTATCATCATAGTTAGAAGGATTAGGTATAGTTGTAGAACCTTATTCACTCAACTACGTTTTGACCATTTTTGTTACTTTCAAAGCTTTTGCAGGAGTAAACTGCTGAAACGGACTGTAAGAAGAATACGTTTTTGTTACTTTCAAAGCTTTTGCAGAAGGAGTAAACAGCTAAAACGGACTGTAAGAGGAATGCTTAAAATTACACTGTTTCCTACTAGCAAATTACCTCTTTTAATCATTATCATCATAGTTAGAAGGATTAGGTATAGTTGTAGAACCTGATTCACTCAACTACGGTTTGACCATTTTTGTTACTTTCAAAGCTTTTGCAGAAGGAGTAAACAGCTAAAACGGACTGTAAGAGGAATGCTTAAAATTACACTGTTTCCTACTAGCAAATTACCTCTTTTAATCATTATCATCATAGTTAGAAGGATTAGGTATAGTTGTAGAACCTTATTGACTCAACTACGTTTTGACCATTTTTGTTACTTTCAAAGCTTTTGCAGGAGTAAACTGCTGAAACGGACTGTAAGAGGAATACGTTTTTGTTACTTTCAAAGCTTTTGCAGGAGTAAACAGCTAAAACGGACTGTATGAAGAATGCTTTAGCTTACACTGTTTCTATCAAGCAAATGACCTTTTTTCATGATTATCATTATGGTTTGAAGGATTAGGTATAGTTTTAGAACCTGATTCACTCTACTACGTTTTGACCATTATTGTTACTTTCAAAGCTTTTGTAGGAGTAAACAGCTAAAACGGACTGTAAGAGGAATGCTTAAACTAACACTGTTTCCTACAAGCAAATTACCTCTTTTAATCATTATCATCATAGTTAGAAGGATTAGGTATAGTTGTAGAACCTTATTCACTCAACTACGTTTTGACCATTTTTGTTACTTTCAAAGCTTTTGCAGGAGTAAACAGCTAAAACGGACTGTATGAAGAATGCTTTAGCTTACACTGTTTCTATCAAGCAAATGACCTTTTTTCATCATTATCATTATGGTTTGAAGGATTAGGTATAGTTGTAGAACCTGATTCACTCAGCTACGTTTTGACCATTATTGTTACTTTCAAAGCTTTTGCAGGAGTAAACTGCTAAAACGGACTGTATGAAGAATGCTTTATCTTACACTGTTTCTATCAAGCAAATGACCTTTTTCATCATTTTCATTATAATATGAAGGATTTGTATAGTTGTAGAAACTGATTCACTCAACTACGTTTGGACCATTTTTGTTACTTTCAAAGCATAAACAGCTAAAACGGACTGTAAGAGGAATGCTTAAACTAACACTTTTTCCTACAAGCAAATTACCTCTTTTAATCATTATCATCATAGTTAGAAGGATTAGGTATAGTTGTAGAACCTTATTCACTCAACTACGTTTTGACCATTTTTGTTACTTTCAAAGCTTTTGCAGAAGGAGTAAACAGCTAAAACGGACTGTAAGAGGAATGCTTAAACTTACACTGTTTCCTACAAGCAAATTACCTCTTTTAATCATTATCATCATAGTTAGAAGGATTAGGTATAGTTGTAGAACCTTATTCACTCAACTACGTTTTGACCATTTTTGTTACTTTCAAAGCTTTTGCAGGAGTAAACAGCTAAAACGGACTGTATGAAGAATGCTTTATCTTACACTGTTTCTATCAAGCAAATGACCTTTTTCATCATTTTCATTATAATATGAAGGATTTGTATAGTTGTAGAAACTGATTCACTCAACTACGTTTGGACCATTTTTGTTACTTTCAAAGCATAAACAGCTAAAACGGACTGTAAGAGGAATGCTTAAACTAACACTTTTTCCTACAAGCAAATTACCTCTTTTAATCATTATCATCATAGTTAGAAGGATTAGGTATAGTTGTAGAACCTTATTCACTCAACTACGTTTTGACCATTTTTGTTACTTTCAAAGCTTTTGCAGGAGTAAACAGCTAAAACGGACTGTATGAAGAATGCTTTAGCTTACACTGTTTCTATCAAGCAAATGACCTTTTTTCATCATTATCATTATGGTTTGAAGGATTAGGTATAGTTTTAGAACCTGATTCACTCAACTACGTTTTGACCATTATTGTTACTTTCAAAGCTATTGCAGAAGGAGTAAACAGCTAAAACGGACTGTAAGAGGAATGCTTAAAATGACACTGTTTCCTACTAGCAAATTACCTCTTTTAATCATTATCATCATAGTTAGAAGGATTAGGTATAGTTGTAGAACCTTATTGACTCAACTACGTTTTGACCATTTTTGTTACTTTCAAAGCTTTTGCAGAAGGAGTAAACAGCTAAAACGGACTGTAAGAGGAATGCTTAAACTTACACTGTTTCCTACAAGCAAATTACCTCTTTTAATCATTATCATCATAGTTAGAAGGATTAGGTATAGTTGTAGAACCTTATTCACTCAACTACGTTTGGACCATTTTTGTTACTTTCAAAGCTTTTGCAGGAGTAAACAGCTAAAACGGACTGTATGAAGAATGCTTTATCTTACACTGTTTCTATCAAGCAAATGACCTTTTTCATCATTTTCATTATAATATGAAGGATTTGTATAGTTGTAGAAACTGATTCACTCAACTACGTTTGGACCATTTTTGTTACTTTCAAAGCATAAACAGCTAAAATGGACTTTAAGAGGAATGCTTAAGCAAACACTGTTTCTATCAAGCAAATGACCTTTTTTCATCATTATCATTATGGTTTGAAGGATTAGGTATAGTTTTAGAACCTGATTCACTCAACTACGTTTTGACCATTATTGTTACTTTCAAAGCTTTTGTAGAAGGAGTAAACAGCTAAAACGGACTGTAAGAGGAATGCTTAAACTTACACTGTTTCCTACTAGCAAATTACCTCTTTTAATCATTATCATCATAGTTAGAAGGATTACGTATAGTTGTAGAACCTGATTCACTCAACTACGTTTTGACCATTTTTGTTACTTTCAAAGCTTTTGCAGAAGGAGTAAACAGCTAAAACGGACTGTAAGAGGAATGCTTAAACTTACACTGTTTCCTACAAGCAAATTACCTCTTTTAATCATTATCATCATAGTTAGAAGGATTAGGTATAGTTGTAGAACCTTATTCACTCAACTACGTTTTGACCATTTTTGTTACTTTCAAAGCTTTTGCAGGAGTAAACTGCTGAAACGGACTGTAAGAAGAATACGTTTTTGTTACTTTCAAAGCTTTTGCAGAAGGAGTAAACAGCTAAAACGGACTGTAAGAGGAATGCTTAAAATTACACTGTTTCCTACTAGCAAATTACCTCTTTTAATCATTATCATCATAGTTAGAAGGATTAGGTATAGTTGTAGAACCTGATTCACTCAACTACGTTTTGACCATTTTTGTTACTTTCAAAGCTTTTGCAGGAGTAAACTGCTGAAACGGACTGTAAGAAGAATACGTTTTTGTTACTTTCAAAGCTTTTGCAGAAGGAGTAAACAGCTAAAACGGACTGTAAGAGGAATGCTTAAAATTACACTGTTTCCTACTAGCAAATTACCTCTTTTAATCATTATCATCATAGTTAGAAGGATTAGGTATAGTTGTAGAACCTGATTCACTCAACTACGTTTTGACCATTTTTGTTACTTTCAAAGCTTTTGCAGAAGGAGTAAACAGCTAAAACGGACTGTAAGAGGAATGCTTAAAATTACACTGTTTCCTACTAGCAAATTACCTCTTTTAATCATTATCATCATAGTTAGAAGGATTAGGTATAGTTGTAGAACCTTATTGACTCAACTACGTTTTGACCATTTTTGTTACTTTCAAAGCTTTTGCAGGAGTAAACTGCTGAAACGGACTGTAAGAGGAATACGTTTTTGTTACTTTCAAAGCTTTTGCAGAAGGAGTAAACAGCTAAAACGGACTGTAAGAGGAATGCTTAAACTTACACTGTTTCCTACAAGCAAATTACCTCTTTTAATCATTATCATCATAGTTAGAAGGATTAGGTATAGTTGTAGAACCTGATTCACTCAACTACGTTTTGACCATTTTTGTTACTTTCAAAGCTTTTGCAGGAGTAAACTGCTGAAACGGACTGTAAGAGGAATGCTTAAACTTACACTGTTTCCTACAAGCAAATTACCTCTTTTAATCATTATCTTCATAGTTAGAAGGATTAGGTATAGTTGTAGAACCTTATTCACTCAACTACGTTTTGACCATTTTTGTTACTTTCAAAGCTTTTGCAGGAGTAAACTGCTGAAACGGACTGTAAGAAGAATACGTTTTTGTTACTTTCAAAGCTTTTGCAGAAGGAGTAAACAGCTAAAACGGACTGTAAGAGGAATGCTTAAAATTACACTGTTTCCTACTAGCAAATTACCTCTTTTAATCATTATCATCATAGTTAGAAGGATTAGGTATAGTTGTAGAACCTGATTCACTCAACTACGTTTTGACCATTTTTGTTACTTTCAAAGCTTTTGCAGAAGGAGTAAACAGCTAAAACGGACTGTAAGAGGAATGCTTAAAATTACACTGTTTCCTACTAGCAAATTACCTCTTTTAATCATTATCATCATAGTTAGAAGGATTAGGTATAGTTGTAGAACCTTATTGACTCAACTACGTTTTGACCATTTTTGTTACTTTCAAAGCTTTTGCAGGAGTAAACTGCTGAAACGGACTGTAAGAGGAATACGTTTTTGTTACTTTCAAAGCTTTTGCAGGAGTAAACAGCTAAAACGGACTGTATGAAGAATGCTTTAGCTTACACTGTTTCTATCAAGCAAATGACCTTTTTTCATGATTATCATTATGGTTTGAAGGATTAGGTATAGTTTTAGAACCTGATTCACTCTACTACGTTTTGACCATTATTGTTACTTTCAAAGCTTTTGTAGAAGGAGTAAACAGCTAAAACGGACTGTAAGAGGAATGCTTAAACTAACACTGTTTCCTACAAGCAAATTACCTCTTTTAATCATTATCATCATAGTTAGAAGGATTAGGTATAGTTGTAGAACCTTATTCACTCAACTACGTTTTGACCATTTTTGTTACTTTCAAAGCTTTTGCAGAAGGAGTAAACAGCTAAAACGGACTGTAAGAGGAATGCTTAAACTTACACTGTTTCCTACAAGCAAATTACCTCTTTTAATCATTATCATCATAGTTAGAAGGATTAGGTATAGTTGTAGAACCTTATTCACTCAACTACGTTTTGACCATTTTTGTTACTTTCAAAGCTTTTGCAGAAGGAGTAAACAGCTAAAACGGACTGTAAGAGGAATGCTTAAACTTACACTGTTTCCTACAAGCAAATTACCTCTTTTAATCATTATCATCATAGTTAGAAGGATTAGGTATAGTTGTAGAACCTTATTCACTCAACTACGTTTTGACCATTTTTGTTACTTTCAAAGCTTTTGCAGGAGTAAACAGCTAAAACGGACTGTATGAAGAATGCTTTATCTTACACTGTTTCTATCAAGCAAATGACCTTTTTCATCATTTTCATTATAATATGAAGGATTTGTATAGTTGTAGAAACTGATTCACTCAACTACGTTTGGACCATTTTTGTTACTTTCAAAGCATAAACAGCTAAAACGGACTTTAAGAGGAATGCTTAAGCAAACACTGTTTCTATCAAGCAAATGACCTTTTTTCATCATTATCATTATGGTTTGAAGGATTAGGTATAGTTTTAGAACCTGATTCACTCAACTACGTTTTGACCATTATTGTTACTTTCAAAGCTTTTGTAGAAGGAGTAAACAGCTAAAACGGACTGTAAGAGGAATGCTTAAACTAACACTTTTTCCTACAAGCAAATTACCTCTTTTAATCATTATCATCATAGTTAGAAGGATTAGGTATAGTTGTAGAACCTTATTCACTCAACTACGTTTTGACCATTTTTGTTACTTTCAAAGCTTTTGCAGGAGTAAACAGCTAAAACGGACTGTATGAAGAATGCTTTATCTTACACTGTTTCTATCAAGCAAATGACCTTTTTCATCATTTTCATTATAATATGAAGGATTTGTATAGTTGTAGAAACTGATTCACTCAACTACGTTTGGACCATTTTTGTTACTTTCAAAGCATTAACAGCTAAAACGGACTGTATGAAGAATGCTTTAGCTTACACTGTTTCTATCAAGCAAATGACCTTTTTTCATCATTATCATTATGGTTTGAAGGATTAGGTAAAGTTTTAGAACCTGATTCACTCTACTACGTTTTGACCATTATTGTTACTTTCAAAGCTTTTGTAGAAGGAGTAAACAGCTAAAACGGACTGTAAGAGGAATGCTTAAACTAACACTGTTTCCTACAAGCAAATTACCTCTTTTAATCATTATCATCATAGTTAGAAGGATTAGGTATAGTTGTAGAACCTTATTCACTCAACTACGTTTTGACCATTTTTGTTACTTTCAAAGCTTTTGCAGGAGTAAACAGCTAAAACGGACTGTATGAAGAATGCTTTAGCTTACACTGTTTCTATCAAGCAAATGACCTTTTTTCATCATTATCATTATGGTTTGAAGGATTAGGTATAGTTTTAGAACCTGATTCACTCAACTACGTTTTGACCATTATTGTTACTTTCAAAGCTATTGCAGAAGGAGTAAACAGCTAAAACGGACTGTAAGAGGAATGCTTAAACTTACACTGTTTCCTACAAGCAAATTACCTCTTTTAATCATTATCATCATAGTTAGAAGGATTAGGTATAGTTGTAGAACCTTATTCACTCAACTACGTTTTGACCATTTTTGTTACTTTCAAAGCTTTTGCAGGAGTAAACAGCTAAAACGGACTGTATGAAGAATGCTTTATCTTACACTGTTTCTATCAAGCAAATGACCTTTTTCATCATTTTCATTATAATATGAAGGATTTGTATAGTTGTAGAAACTGATTCACTCAACTACGTTTGGACCATTTTTGTTACTTTCAAAGCATAAACAGATAAAACGGACTTTAAGAGGAATGCTTAAGCAAACACTGTTTCTATCAAGCAAATGACCTTTTTCATCATTTTCATTATAATATCAAGGATTTGTATAGTTGTAGAAACTGATTCACTCAACTACGTTTTGACCATTATTGTTACTTTCAAAGCTTTTGTAGAAGGAGTAAACAGCTAAAACGGACTGTAAGAGGAATGCTTAAACTTACACTGTTTCCTACTAGCAAATTACCTCTTTTAATCATTATCATCATAGTTAGAAGGATTAGGTATAGTTGTAGAACCTGATTCACTCAACTACGTTTTGACCATTTTTGTTACTTTCAAAGCTTTTGCAGAAGGAGTAAACAGCTAAAACGGACTGTATGAAGAATGCTTTAGCTTACACTGTTTCCTACAAGCAAATGACCTTTTTTCATCATTATCATTATGGTTTGAAGGATTAGGTATAGTTTTAGAACCTGATTCACTCTACTACGTTTTGACCATTATTGTTACTTTCAAAGCTATTGCAGAAGGAGTAAACAGCTAAAACGGACTGTAAGAGGAATGCTTAAAATTACACTGTTTCCTACTAGCAAATTACCTCTTTTAATCATTATCATCATAGTTAGAAGGATTAGGTATAGTTGTAGAACCTGATTCACTCAACTACGTTTGGACCATTTTTGTTACTTTCAAAGCTTTTGCAGGAGTAAACTGCTGAAACGGACTGTAAGAAGAATACGTTTTTGTTACTTTCAAAGCTTTTGCAGAAGGAGTAAACAGCTAAAACGGACTGTAAGAGGAATGCTTAAACTTACACTGTTTCCTACAAGCAAATTACCTCTTTTAATCATTATCATCATAGTTAGAAGGATTAGGTATAGTTGTAGAACCTTATTCACTCAACTACGTTTTGACCATTTTTGTTACTTTCAAAGCTTTTGCAGGAGTAAACAGCTAAAACGGACTGTATGAAGAATGCTTTATCTTACACTGTTTCTATCAAGCAAATGACCTTTTTCATCATTTTCATTATAATATGAAGGATTTGTATAGTTGTAGAACCTGATTCACTCAGCTACGTTTTGACCATTATTGTTACTTTCAAAGCTTTTGCAGGAGTAAACTGCTGAAACGGACTGTAAGAGGAATGCTTAAAATTACACTGTTTCCTACTAGCAAATTACCTCTTTTAATCATTATCATCATAGTTAGAAGGATTAGGTATAGTTGTAGAACCTTATTGACTCAACTACGTTTTGACCATTTTTGTTACTTTCAAAGCTTTTGCAGAAGGAGTAAACAGCTAAAACGGACTGTAAGAGGAATGCTTAAACTTACACTGTTTCCTACAAGCAAATTACCTCTTTTAATCATTATCATCATAGTTAGAAGGATTAAGTATAGTTGTAGAACCTGATTCACTCAACTACGTTTTGACCATTTTTGTTACTTTCAAAGCTTTTGCAGGAGTAAACAGCTAAAACGGACTGTATGAAGAATGCTTTATCTTACACTGTTTCTATCAAGCAAATGACCTTTTTTCATCATTATCATTATGGTTTGAAGGATTAGGTATAGTTTTAGAACCTGATTCACTCAACTACGTTTTGACCAATATTGTTACTTTCAAAGCTATTGCAGAAGGAGTAAACAGCTAAAACGGACTGTAAGAGGTATGCTTAAAATTACACTGTTTCCTACTAGCAAATTACCTCTTTTAATCATTATCATCATAGTTAGAAGGATTAGGTATAGTTGTAGAACCTGATTCACTCAACTACGTTTGGACCATTTTTGTTACTTTCAAAGCTTTTGCAGGAGTAAACTGCTGAAACGGACTGTAAGAGGAATACGTTTTTGTTACTTTCAAAGCTTTTGCAGAAGGAGTAAACAGCTAAAACGGACTGTATGAAGAATGCTTTATCTTACACTGTTTCTATCAAGCAAATGACCTTTTTCATCATTTTCATTATAATATGAAGGATTTGTATAGTTGTAGAAACTGATTCACTCAACTACGTTTGGACCATTTTTGTTACTTTCAAAGCATAAACAGCTAAAACGGACTTTAAGAGGAATGCTTAAGCAAACACTGTTTCTATCAAGCAAATGACCTTTTTTCATCATTATCATTATGGTTTGAAGGATTAGGTATAGTTTTAGAACCTGATTCACTCAACTACGTTTTGACCATTATTGTTACTTTCAAAGCTTTTGTAGAAGGAGTAAACAGCTAAAACGGACTGTAAGAGGAATGCTTAAACTAACACTTTTTCCTACAAGCAAATTACCTCTTTTAATCATTATCATCATAGTTAGAAGGATTAGGTATAGTTGTAGAACCTTATTCACTCAACTACGTTTTGACCATTTTTGTTACTTTCAAAGCTTTTGCAGGAGTAAACAGCTAAAACGGACTGTATGAAGAATGCTTTATCTTACACTGTTTCTATCAAGCAAATGACCTTTTTCATCATTTTCATTATAATATGAAGGATTTGTATAGTTGTAGAAACTGATTCACTCAACTACGTTTGGACCATTTTTGTTACTTTCAAAGCATTAACAGCTAAAACGGACTGTATGAAGAATGCTTTAGCTTACACTGTTTCTATCAAGCAAATGACCTTTTTTCATCATTATCATTATGGTTTGAAGGATTAGGTAAAGTTTTAGAACCTGATTCACTCTACTACGTTTTGACCATTATTGTTACTTTCAAAGCTTTTGTAGAAGGAGTAAACAGCTAAAACGGACTGTAAGAGGAATGCTTAAACTAACACTGTTTCCTACAAGCAAATTACCTCTTTTAATCATTATCATCATAGTTAGAAGGATTAGGTATAGTTGTAGAACCTTATTCACTCAACTACGTTTTGACCATTTTTGTTACTTTCAAAGCTTTTGCAGGAGTAAACAGCTAAAACGGACTGTATGAAGAATGCTTTAGCTTACACTGTTTCTATCAAGCAAATGACCTTTTTTCATCATTATCATTATGGTTTGAAGGATTAGGTATAGTTTTAGAACCTGATTCACTCAACTACGTTTTGACCATTATTGTTACTTTCAAAGCTATTGCAGAAGGAGTAAACAGCTAAAACGGACTGTAAGAGGAATGCTTAAACTTACACTGTTTCCTACAAGCAAATTACCTCTTTTAATCATTATCATCATAGTTAGAAGGATTAGGTATAGTTGTAGAACCTTATTCACTCAACTACGTTTTGACCATTTTTGTTACTTTCAAAGCTTTTGCAGGAGTAAACAGCTAAAACGGACTGTATGAAGAATGCTTTATCTTACACTGTTTCTATCAAGCAAATGACCTTTTTCATCATTTTCATTATAATATGAAGGATTTGTATAGTTGTAGAAACTGATTCACTCAACTACGTTTGGACCATTTTTGTTACTTTCAAAGCATAAACAGATAAAACGGACTTTAAGAGGAATGCTTAAGCAAACACTGTTTCTATCAAGCAAATGACCTTTTTCATCATTTTCATTATAATATGAAGGATTTGTATAGTTGTAGAAACTGATTCACTCAACTACGTTTGGACCATTTTTGTTACTTTCAAAGCATAAACAGCTAAAACGGACTTTAAGAGGAATGCTTAAGCAAACACTGTTTCTATCAAGCAAATGACCTTTTTTCATCATTATCATTATGGTTTGAAGGATTAGGTATAGTTTTAGAACCTGATTCACTCAACTACGTTTTGACCATTATTGTTACTTTCAAAGCTTTTGTAGAAGGAGTAAACAGCTAAAACGGACTGTAAGAGGAATGCTTAAACTAACACTTTTTCCTACAAGCAAATTACCTCTTTTAATCATTATCATCATAGTTAGAAGGATTAGGTATAGTTGTAGAACCTTATTCACTCAACTACGTTTTGACCATTTTTGTTACTTTCAAAGCTTTTGCAGGAGTAAACAGCTAAAACGGACTGTATGAAGAATGCTTTATCTTACACTGTTTCTATCAAGCAAATGACCTTTTTCATCATTTTCATTATAATATGAAGGATTTGTATAGTTGTAGAAACTGATTCACTCAACTACGTTTGGACCATTTTTGTTACTTTCAAAGCATTAACAGCTAAAACGGACTGTATGAAGAATGCTTTAGCTTACACTGTTTCTATCAAGCAAATGACCTTTTTTCATCATTATCATTATGGTTTGAAGGATTAGGTAAAGTTTTAGAACCTGATTCACTCTACTACGTTTTGACCATTATTGTTACTTTCAAAGCTTTTGTAGAAGGAGTAAACAGCTAAAACGGACTGTAAGAGGAATGCTTAAACTAACACTGTTTCCTACAAGCAAATTACCTCTTTTAATCATTATCATCATAGTTAGAAGGATTAGGTATAGTTGTAGAACCTTATTCACTCAACTACGTTTTGACCATTTTTGTTACTTTCAAAGCTTTTGCAGGAGTAAACAGCTAAAACGGACTGTATGAAGAATGCTTTAGCTTACACTGTTTCTATCAAGCAAATGACCTTTTTTCATCATTATCATTATGGTTTGAAGGATTAGGTATAGTTTTAGAACCTGATTCACTCAACTACGTTTTGACCATTATTGTTACTTTCAAAGCTATTGCAGAAGGAGTAAACAGCTAAAACGGACTGTAAGAGGAATGCTTAAACTTACACTGTTTCCTACAAGCAAATTACCTCTTTTAATCATTATCATCATAGTTAGAAGGATTAGGTATAGTTGTAGAACCTTATTCACTCAACTACGTTTTGACCATTTTTGTTACTTTCAAAGCTTTTGCAGGAGTAAACTGCTGAAACGGACTGTAAGAAGAATACGTTTTTGTTACTTTCAAAGCTTTTGCAGAAGGAGTAAACAGCTAAAACGGACTGTAAGAGGAATGCTTAAAATTACACTGTTTCCTACTAGCAAATTACCTCTTTTAATCATTATCATCATAGTTAGAAGGATTAGGTATAGTTGTAGAACCTTATTGACTCAACTACGTTTTGACCATTTTTGTTACTTTCAAAGCTTTTGCAGAAGGAGTAAACAGCTAAAACGGACTGTAAGAGGAATGCTTAAACTTACACTGTTTCCTACAAGCAAATTACCTCTTTTAATCATTATCATCATAGTTAGAAGGATTAAGTATAGTTGTAGAACCTGATTCACTCAACTACGTTTTGACCATTTTTGTTACTTTCAAAGCTTTTGCAGGAGTAAACAGCTAAAACGGACTGTATGAAGAATGCTTTATCTTACACTGTTTCTATCAAGCAAATGACCTTTTTTCATCATTATCATTATGGTTTGAAGGATTAGGTATAGTTTTAGAACCTGATTCACTCAACTACGTTTTGACCAATATTGTTACTTTCAAAGCTATTGCAGAAGGAGTAAACAGCTAAAACGGACTGTAAGAGGTATGCTTAAAATTACACTGTTTCCTACTAGCAAATTACCTCTTTTAATCATTATCATCATAGTTAGAAGGATTAGGTATAGTTGTAGAACCTGATTCACTCAACTACGTTTGGACCATTTTTGTTACTTTCAAAGCTTTTGCAGGAGTAAACTGCTGAAACGGACTGTAAGAGGAATACGTTTTTGTTACTTTCAAAGCTTTTGCAGAAGGAGTAAACAGCTAAAACGGACTGTATGAAGAATGCTTTATCTTACACTGTTTCTATCAAGCAAATGACCTTTTTCATCATTTTCATTATAATATGAAGGATTTGTATAGTTGTAGAAACTGATTCACTCAACTACGTTTGGACCATTTTTGTTACTTTCAAAGCATAAACAGCTAAAACGGACTTTAAGAGGAATGCTTAAGCAAACACTGTTTCTATCAAGCAAATGACCTTTTTTCATCATTATCATTATGGTTTGAAGGATTAGGTATAGTTTTAGAACCTGATTCACTCAACTACGTTTTGACCATTATTGTTACTTTCAAAGCTTTTGTAGAAGGAGTAAACAGCTAAAACGGACTGTAAGAGGAATGCTTAAACTAACACTTTTTCCTACAAGCAAATTACCTCTTTTAATCATTATCATCATAGTTAGAAGGATTAGGTATAGTTGTAGAACCTTATTCACTCAACTACGTTTTGACCATTTTTGTTACTTTCAAAGCTTTTGCAGGAGTAAACAGCTAAAACGGACTGTATGAAGAATGCTTTATCTTACACTGTTTCTATCAAGCAAATGACCTTTTTCATCATTTTCATTATAATATGAAGGATTTGTATAGTTGTAGAAACTGATTCACTCAACTACGTTTGGACCATTTTTGTTACTTTCAAAGCATTAACAGCTAAAACGGACTGTATGAAGAATGCTTTAGCTTACACTGTTTCTATCAAGCAAATGACCTTTTTTCATCATTATCATTATGGTTTGAAGGATTAGGTAAAGTTTTAGAACCTGATTCACTCTACTACGTTTTGACCATTATTGTTACTTTCAAAGCTTTTGTAGAAGGAGTAAACAGCTAAAACGGACTGTAAGAGGAATGCTTAAACTAACACTGTTTCCTACAAGCAAATTACCTCTTTTAATCATTATCATCATAGTTAGAAGGATTAGGTATAGTTGTAGAACCTTATTCACTCAACTACGTTTTGACCATTTTTGTTACTTTCAAAGCTTTTGCAGGAGTAAACAGCTAAAACGGACTGTATGAAGAATGCTTTAGCTTACACTGTTTCTATCAAGCAAATGACCTTTTTTCATCATTATCATTATGGTTTGAAGGATTAGGTATAGTTTTAGAACCTGATTCACTCAACTACGTTTTGACCATTATTGTTACTTTCAAAGCTATTGCAGAAGGAGTAAACAGCTAAAACGGACTGTAAGAGGAATGCTTAAACTTACACTGTTTCCTACAAGCAAATTACCTCTTTTAATCATTATCATCATAGTTAGAAGGATTAGGTATAGTTGTAGAACCTTATTCACTCAACTACGTTTTGACCATTTTTGTTACTTTCAAAGCTTTTGCAGGAGTAAACTGCTGAAACGGACTGTAAGAAGAATACGTTTTTGTTACTTTCAAAGCTTTTGCAGAAGGAGTAAACAGCTAAAACGGACTGTAAGAGGAATGCTTAAAATTACACTGTTTCCTACTAGCAAATTACCTCTTTTAATCATTATCATCATAGTTAGAAGGATTAGGTATAGTTGTAGAACCTGATTCACTCAACTACGTTTTGACCATTTTTGTTACTTTCAAAGCTTTTGCAGGAGTAAACAGCTAAAACGGACTGTATGAAGAATGCTTTATCTTACACTGTTTCTATCAAGCAAATGACCTTTTTCATCATTTTCATTATAATATGAAGGATTTGTATAGTTGTAGAACCTGATTCACTCAGCTACGTTTTGACCATTATTGTTACTTTCAAAGCTTTTGCAGGAGTAAACTGCTGAAACGGACTGTAAGAGGAATGCTTAAAATTACACTGTTTCCTACTAGCAAATTACCTCTTTTAATCATTATCATCATAGTTAGAAGGATTAGGTATAGTTGTAGAACCTTATTGACTCAACTACGTTTTGACCATTTTTGTTACTTTCAAAGCTTTTGCAGAAGGAGTAAACAGCTAAAACGGACTGTAAGAGGAATGCTTAAACTTACACTGTTTCCTACAAGCAAATTACCTCTTTTAATCATTATCATCATAGTTAGAAGGATTAAGTATAGTTGTAGAACCTGATTCACTCAACTACGTTTTGACCATTTTTGTTACTTTCAAAGCTTTTGCAGGAGTAAACAGCTAAAACGGACTGTATGAAGAATGCTTTATCTTACACTGTTTCTATCAAGCAAATGACCTTTTTTCATCATTATCATTATGGTTTGAAGGATTAGGTATAGTTTTAGAACCTGATTCACTCAACTACGTTTTGACCAATATTGTTACTTTCAAAGCTATTGCAGAAGGAGTAAACAGCTAAAACGGACTGTAAGAGGTATGCTTAAAATTACACTGTTTCCTACTAGCAAATTACCTCTTTTAATCATTATCATCATAGTTAGAAGGATTAGGTATAGTTGTAGAACCTGATTCACTCAACTACGTTTGGACCATTTTTGTTACTTTCAAAGCTTTTGCAGGAGTAAACTGCTGAAACGGACTGTAAGAGGAATACGTTTTTGTTACTTTCAAAGCTTTTGCAGAAGGAGTAAACAGCTAAAACGGACTGTATGAAGAATGCTTTAGCTTACACTGTTTCCTACAAGCAAATGACCTTTTTTCATCATTATCATTATGGTTTGAAAGATTAGGTATAGTTTTAGAACCTGATTCACTCAACTACGTTTTGACCATTATTGTTACTTTCAAAGCTTTTGTAGAAGGAGTAAACAGCTAAAACGGACTGTAAGAGGAATGCTTAAACTTACACTGTTTCCTACTAGCAAATTACCTCTTTTAATCATTATCATCATAGTTAGAAGGATTAGGTATAGTTGTAGAACCTGATTCACTCAACTACGTTTTGACCATTTTTGTTACTTTCAAAGCTTTTGCAGAAGGAGTAAACAGCTAAAACGGACTGTAAGAGGAATGCTTAAACTTACACTGTTTCCTACAAGCAAATTACCTCTTTTAATCATTATCATCATAGTTAGAAGGATTAGGTATAGTTGTAGAACCTTATTCACTCAACTACGTTTTGACCATTTTTGTTACTTTCAAAGCTTTTGCAGGAGTAAACAGCTAAAACGGACTGTATGAAGAATGCTTTATCTTACACTGTTTCTATCAAGCAAATGACCTTTTTCATCATTTTCATTATAATATGAAGGATTTGTATAGTTGTAGAACCTGATTCACTCAGCTACGTTTTGACCATTATTGTTACTTTCAAAGCATAAACAGATAAAACGGACTTTAAGAGGAATGCTTAAGCAAACACTGTTTCTATCAAGCAAATGACCTTTTTCATCATTTTCATTATAATATGAAGGATTTGTATAGTTGTAGAAACTGATTCACTCAACTACGTTTTGACCATTATTGTTACTTTCAAAGCTTTTGTAGAAGGAGTAAACAGCTAAAACGGACTGTAAGAGGAATGCTTAAACTTACACTGTTTCCTACTAGCAAATTACCTCTTTTAATCATTATCATCATAGTTAGAAGGATTAGGTATAGTTGTAGAACCTGATTCACTCTACTACGTTTTGACCATTTTTGTTACTTTCAAAGCTTTTGCAGAAGGAGTAAACAGCTAAAACGGACTGTATGAAGAATGCTTTAGCTTACACTGTTTCCTACAAGCAAATGACCTTTTTTCATCATTATCATTATGGTTTGAAGGATTAGGTATAGTTTTAGAACCTGATTCACTCTACTACGTTTGGACCATTTTTGTTACTTTCAAAGCTTTTGCAGGAGTAAACTGCTGAAACGGACTGTAAGAAGAATACGTTTTTGTTACTTTCAAAGCTTTTGCAGAAGGAGTAAACAGCTAAAACGGACTGTAAGAGGAATGCTTAAACTTACACTGTTTCCTACAAGCAAATTACCTCTTTTAATCATTATCATCATAGTTAGAAGGATTAGGTATAGTTGTAGAACCTTATTCACTCAACTACGTTTTGACCATTTTTGTTACTTTCAAAGCTTTTGCAGAAGGAGTAAACAGCTAAAACGGACTGTATGAAGAATGCTTTAGCTTACACTGTTTCCTACAAGCAAATGACCTTTTTTCATCATTATCATTATGGTTTGAAGGATTAGGTATAGTTTTAGAACCTGATTCACTCTACTACGTTTGGACCATTTTTGTTACTTTCAAAGCTTTTGCAGGAGTAAACTGCTGAAACGGACTGTAAGAAGAATACGTTTTTGTTACTTTCAAAGCTTTTGCAGAAGGAGTAAACAGCTAAAACGGACTGTAAGAGGAATGCTTAAACTTACACTGTTTCCTACAAGCAAATTACCTCTTTTAATCATTATCATCATAGTTAGAAGGATTAGGTATAGTTGTAGAACCTTATTCACTCAACTACGTTTTGACCATTTTTGTTACTTTCAAAGCTTTTGCAGGAGTAAACAGCTAAAACGGACTGTATGAAGAATGCTTTATCTTACACTGTTTCTATCAAGCAAATGACCTTTTTCATCATTTTCATTACAATATGAAGGATTTGTATAGTTGTAGAACCTGATTCACTCAGCTACGTTTTGACCATTATTGTTACTTTCAAAGCTTTTGCAGGAGTAAACTGCTGAAACGGACTGTAAGAGGAATGCTTAAAATTACACTGTTTCCTACTAGCAAATTACCTCTTTTAATCATTATCATCATAGTTAGAAGGATTAGGTATAGTTGTAGAACCTTATTGACTCAACTACGTTTTGACCATTTTTGTTACTTTCAAAGCTTTTGCAGAAGGAGTAAACAGCTAAAACGGACTGTAAGAGGAATGCTTAAACTTACACTGTTTCCTACAAGCAAATTACCTCTTTTAATCATTATCATCATAGTTAGAAGGATTAAGTATAGTTGTAGAACCTGATTCACTCAACTACGTTTTGACCATTTTTGTTACTTTCAAAGCTTTTGCAGGAGTAAACAGCTAAAACGGACTGTATGAAGAATGCTTTATCTTACACTGTTTCTATCAAGCAAATGACCTTTTTTCATCATTATCATTATGGTTTGAAGGATTAGGTATAGTTTTAGAACCTGATTCACTCAACTACGTTTTGACCAATATTGTTACTTTCAAAGCTATTGCAGAAGGAGTAAACAGCTAAAACGGACTGTAAGAGGAATGCTTAAAATTACACTGTTTCCTACTAGCAAATTACCTCTTTTAATCATTATCATCATAGTTATAAGGATTAGGTATAGTTGTAGAACCTGATTCACTCAACTACGTTTGGACCATTTTTGTTACTTTCAAAGCTTTTGCAGGAGTAAACTGCTGAAACGGACTGTACGAGGAATACGTTTTTGTTACTTTCAAAGCTTTTGCAGAAGGAGTAAACAGCTAAAACGGACTGTATGAAGAATGCTTTATCTTACACTGTTTCTATCAAGCAAATGACCTTTTTCATCATTTTCATTATAATATGAAGGATTTGTATAGTTGTAGAAACTGATTCACTCAACTACGTTTGGACCATTTTTGTTACTTTCAAAGCATTAACAGCTAAAACGGACTGTATGAAGAATGCTTTAGCTTACACTGTTTCTATCAAGCAAATGACCTTTTTTCATCATTATCATTATGGTTTGAAGGATTAGGTATAGTTTTAGAACCTGATTCACTCTACTACGTTTTGACCATTATTGTTACTTTCAAAGCTTTTGTAGAAGGAGTAAACAGCTAAAACGGACTGTAAGAGGAATGCTTAAACTAACACTGTTTCCTACAAGCAAATTACCTCTTTTAATCATTATCATCATAGTTAGAAGGATTAGGTATAGTTGTAGAACCTTATTCACTCAACTACGTTTTGACCATTTTTGTTACTTTCAAAGCTTTTGCAGGAGTAAACAGCTAAAACGGACTGTATGAAGAATGCTTTAGCTTACACTGTTTCTATCAAGCAAATGACCTTTTTTCATCATTATCATTATGGTTTGAAGGATTAGGTATAGTTTTAGAACCTGATTCACTCAACTACGTTTTGACCATTATTGTTACTTTCAAAGCTATTGCAGAAGGAGTAAACAGCTAAAACGGACTGTAAGAGGAATGCTTAAACTTACACTGTTTCCTACAAGCAAATTTCCTCTTTTAATTATTATCATCATAGTTAGAAGGATTAGGTATAGTTGTAGAACCTTATTCACTCAACTACGTTTTGACCATTTTTGTTACTTTCAAAGCTTTTGCAGGAGTAAACAGCTAAAACGGACTGTATGAAGAATGCTTTAGCTTACACTGTTTCTATCAAGCAAATGACCTTTTTTCATCATTATCATTATGGTTTGAAGGATTAGGTATAGTTTTAGAACCTGATTCACTCAACTACGTTTTGACCATTATTGTTACTTTCAAAGCTATTGCAGAAGGAGTAAACAGCTAAAACGGACTGTAAGAGGAATGCTTAAACTTACACTGTTTCCTACAAGCAAATTTCCTCTTTTAATTATTATCATCATAGTTAGAAGGATTAGGTATAGTTGTAGAACCTTATTCACTCAACTACGTTTTGACCATTTTTGTTACTTTCAAAGCTTTTGCAGGAGTAAACAGCTAAAACGGACTGTATGAAGAATGCTTTATCTTACACTGTTTCTATCAAGCAAATGACCTTTTTCATCATTTTCATTATAATATGAAGGATTTGTATAGTTGTAGAAACTGATTCACTCAACTACGTTTGGACCATTTTTGTTACTTTCAAAGCATAAACAGATAAAACGGACTTTAAGAGGAATGCTTAAGCAAACACTGTTTCTATCAAGCAAATGACCTTTTTCATCATTTTCATTATAATATGAAGGATTTGTATAGTTGTAGAAACTGATTCACTCAACTACGTTTTGACCATTATTGTTACTTTCAAAGCTTTTGTAGAAGGAGTAAACAGCTAAAACGGACTGTAAGAGGAATGCTTAAACTTACACTGTTTCCTACTAGCAAATTACCTCTTTTAATCATTATCATCATAGTTAGAAGGATTAGGTATAGTTGTAGAACCTGATTCACTCAACTACGTTTTGACCATTTTTGTTACTTTCAAAGCTTTTGCAGAAGGAGTAAACAGCTAAAACGGACTGTATGAAGAATGCTTTAGCTTACACTGTTTCCTACAAGCAAATGACCTTTTTTCATCATTATCATTATGGTTTGAAGGATTAGGTATAGTTTTAGAACCTGATTCACTCTACTACGTTTTGACCATTATTGTTACTTTCAAAGCTATTGCAGAAGGAGTAAACAGCTAAAACGGACTGTAAGAGGAATGCTTAAAATTACACTGTTTCCTACTAGCAAATTACCTCTTTTAATCATTATCATCATAGTTAGAAGGATTAGGTATAGTTGTAGAACCTGATTCACTCAACTACGTTTGGACCATTTTTGTTACTTTCAAAGCTTTTGCAGGAGTAAACTGCTGAAACGGACTGTAAGAAGAATACGTTTTTGTTACTTTCAAAGCTTTTGCAGAAGGAGTAAACAGCTAAAACGGACTGTAAGAGGAATGCTTAAACTTACACTGTTTCCTACAAGCAAATTACCTCTTTTAATCATTATCATCATAGTTAGAAGGATTAGGTATAGTTGTAGAACCTTATTCACTCAACTACGTTTTGACCATTTTTGTTACTTTCAAAGCTTTTGCAGGAGTAAACAGCTAAAACGGACTGTATGAAGAATGCTTTATCTTACACTGTTTCTATCAAGCAAATGACCTTTTTCATCATTTTCATTATAATATGAAGGATTTGTATAGTTGTAGAACCTGATTCACTCAGCTACGTTTTGACCATTATTGTTACTTTCAAAGCTTTTGCAGGAGTAAACTGCTGAAACGGACTGTAAGAGGAATGCTTAAAATTACACTGTTTCCTACTAGCAAATTACCTCTTTTAATCATTATCATCATAGTTAGAAGGATTAGGTATAGTTGTAGAACCTTATTGACTCAACTACGTTTTGACCATTTTTGTTACTTTCAAAGCTTTTGCAGAAGGAGTAAACAGCTAAAACGGACTGTAAGAGGAATGCTTAAACTTACACTGTTTCCTACAAGCAAATTACCTCTTTTAATCATTATCATCATAGTTAGAAGGATTAAGTATAGTTGTAGAACCTGATTCACTCAACTACGTTTTGACCATTTTTGTTACTTTCAAAGCTTTTGCAGGAGTAAACAGCTAAAACGGACTGTATGAAGAATGCTTTATCTTACACTGTTTCTATCAAGCAAATGACCTTTTTTCATCATTATCATTATGGTTTGAAGGATTAGGTATAGTTTTAGAACCTGATTCACTCAACTACGTTTTGACCAATATTGTTACTTTCAAAGCTATTGCAGAAGGAGTAAACAGCTAAAACGGACTGTAAGAGGTATGCTTAAAATTACACTGTTTCCTACTAGCAAATTACCTCTTTTAATCATTATCATCATAGTTAGAAGGATTAGGTATAGTTGTAGAACCTGATTCACTCAACTACGTTTGGACCATTTTTGTTACTTTCAAAGCTTTTGCAGGAGTAAACTGCTGAAACGGACTGTAAGAGGAATACGTTTTTGTTACTTTCAAAGCTTTTGCAGAAGGAGTAAACAGCTAAAACGGACTGTATGAAGAATGCTTTAGCTTACACTGTTTCCTACAAGCAAATGACCTTTTTTCATCATTATCATTATGGTTTGAAAGATTAGGTATAGTTTTAGAACCTGATTCACTCAACTACGTTTTGACCATTATTGTTACTTTCAAAGCTTTTGTAGAAGGAGTAAACAGCTAAAACGGACTGTAAGAGGAATGCTTAAACTTACACTGTTTCCTACTAGCAAATTACCTCTTTTAATCATTATCATCATAGTTAGAAGGATTAGGTATAGTTGTAGAACCTGATTCACTCAACTACGTTTTGACCATTTTTGTTACTTTCAAAGCTTTTGCAGAAGGAGTAAACAGCTAAAACGGACTGTAAGAGGAATGCTTAAACTTACACTGTTTCCTACAAGCAAATTACCTCTTTTAATCATTATCATCATAGTTAGAAGGATTAGGTATAGTTGTAGAACCTTATTCACTCAACTACGTTTTGACCATTTTTGTTACTTTCAAAGCTTTTGCAGGAGTAAACAGCTAAAACGGACTGTATGAAGAATGCTTTATCTTACACTGTTTCTATCAAGCAAATGACCTTTTTCATCATTTTCATTATAATATGAAGGATTTGTATAGTTGTAGAACCTGATTCACTCAGCTACGTTTTGACCATTATTGTTACTTTCAAAGCATAAACAGATAAAACGGACTTTAAGAGGAATGCTTAAGCAAACACTGTTTCTATCAAGCAAATGACCTTTTTCATCATTTTCATTATAATATGAAGGATTTGTATAGTTGTAGAAACTGATTCACTCAACTACGTTTTGACCATTATTGTTACTTTCAAAGCTTTTGTAGAAGGAGTAAACAGCTAAAACGGACTGTAAGAGGAATGCTTAAACTTACACTGTTTCCTACTAGCAAATTACCTCTTTTAATCATTATCATCATAGTTAGAAGGATTAGGTATAGTTGTAGAACCTGATTCACTCTACTACGTTTTGACCATTTTTGTTACTTTCAAAGCTTTTGCAGAAGGAGTAAACAGCTAAAACGGACTGTATGAAGAATGCTTTAGCTTACACTGTTTCCTACAAGCAAATGACCTTTTTTCATCATTATCATTATGGTTTGAAGGATTAGGTATAGTTTTAGAACCTGATTCACTCTACTACGTTTGGACCATTTTTGTTACTTTCAAAGCTTTTGCAGGAGTAAACTGCTGAAACGGACTGTAAGAAGAATACGTTTTTGTTACTTTCAAAGCTTTTGCAGAAGGAGTAAACAGCTAAAACGGACTGTAAGAGGAATGCTTAAACTTACACTGTTTCCTACAAGCAAATTACCTCTTTTAATCATTATCATCATAGTTAGAAGGATTAGGTATAGTTGTAGAACCTTATTCACTCAACTACGTTTTGACCATTTTTGTTACTTTCAAAGCTTTTGCAGAAGGAGTAAACAGCTAAAACGGACTGTATGAAGAATGCTTTAGCTTACACTGTTTCCTACAAGCAAATGACCTTTTTTCATCATTATCATTATGGTTTGAAGGATTAGGTATAGTTTTAGAACCTGATTCACTCTACTACGTTTGGACCATTTTTGTTACTTTCAAAGCTTTTGCAGGAGTAAACTGCTGAAACGGACTGTAAGAAGAATACGTTTTTGTTACTTTCAAAGCTTTTGCAGAAGGAGTAAACAGCTAAAACGGACTGTAAGAGGAATGCTTAAACTTACACTGTTTCCTACAAGCAAATTACCTCTTTTAATCATTATCATCATAGTTAGAAGGATTAGGTATAGTTGTAGAACCTTATTCACTCAACTACGTTTTGACCATTTTTGTTACTTTCAAAGCTTTTGCAGGAGTAAACAGCTAAAACGGACTGTATGAAGAATGCTTTATCTTACACTGTTTCTATCAAGCAAATGACCTTTTTCATCATTTTCATTACAATATGAAGGATTTGTATAGTTGTAGAACCTGATTCACTCAGCTACGTTTTGACCATTATTGTTACTTTCAAAGCTTTTGCAGGAGTAAACTGCTGAAACGGACTGTAAGAGGAATGCTTAAAATTACACTGTTTCCTACTAGCAAATTACCTCTTTTAATCATTATCATCATAGTTAGAAGGATTAGGTATAGTTGTAGAACCTTATTGACTCAACTACGTTTTGACCATTTTTGTTACTTTCAAAGCTTTTGCAGAAGGAGTAAACAGCTAAAACGGACTGTAAGAGGAATGCTTAAACTTACACTGTTTCCTACAAGCAAATTACCTCTTTTAATCATTATCATCATAGTTAGAAGGATTAAGTATAGTTGTAGAACCTGATTCACTCAACTACGTTTTGACCATTTTTGTTACTTTCAAAGCTTTTGCAGGAGTAAACAGCTAAAACGGACTGTATGAAGAATGCTTTATCTTACACTGTTTCTATCAAGCAAATGACCTTTTTTCATCATTATCATTATGGTTTGAAGGATTAGGTATAGTTTTAGAACCTGATTCACTCAACTACGTTTTGACCAATATTGTTACTTTCAAAGCTATTGCAGAAGGAGTAAACAGCTAAAACGGACTGTAAGAGGAATGCTTAAAATTACACTGTTTCCTACTAGCAAATTACCTCTTTTAATCATTATCATCATAGTTATAAGGATTAGGTATAGTTGTAGAACCTGATTCACTCAACTACGTTTGGACCATTTTTGTTACTTTCAAAGCTTTTGCAGGAGTAAACTGCTGAAACGGACTGTACGAGGAATACGTTTTTGTTACTTTCAAAGCTTTTGCAGAAGGAGTAAACAGCTAAAACGGACTGTATGAAGAATGCTTTATCTTACACTGTTTCTATCAAGCAAATGACCTTTTTCATCATTTTCATTATAATATGAAGGATTTGTATAGTTGTAGAAACTGATTCACTCAACTACGTTTGGACCATTTTTGTTACTTTCAAAGCATTAACAGCTAAAACGGACTGTATGAAGAATGCTTTAGCTTACACTGTTTCTATCAAGCAAATGACCTTTTTTCATCATTATCATTATGGTTTGAAGGATTAGGTATAGTTTTAGAACCTGATTCACTCTACTACGTTTTGACCATTATTGTTACTTTCAAAGCTTTTGTAGAAGGAGTAAACAGCTAAAACGGACTGTAAGAGGAATGCTTAAACTAACACTGTTTCCTACAAGCAAATTACCTCTTTTAATCATTATCATCATAGTTAGAAGGATTAGGTATAGTTGTAGAACCTTATTCACTCAACTACGTTTTGACCATTTTTGTTACTTTCAAAGCTTTTGCAGGAGTAAACAGCTAAAACGGACTGTATGAAGAATGCTTTAGCTTACACTGTTTCTATCAAGCAAATGACCTTTTTTCATCATTATCATTATGGTTTGAAGGATTAGGTATAGTTTTAGAACCTGATTCACTCAACTACGTTTTGACCATTATTGTTACTTTCAAAGCTATTGCAGAAGGAGTAAACAGCTAAAACGGACTGTAAGAGGAATGCTTAAACTTACACTGTTTCCTACAAGCAAATTTCCTCTTTTAATTATTATCATCATAGTTAGAAGGATTAGGTATAGTTGTAGAACCTTATTCACTCAACTACGTTTTGACCATTTTTGTTACTTTCAAAGCTTTTGCAGGAGTAAACAGCTAAAACGGACTGTATGAAGAATGCTTTAGCTTACACTGTTTCTATCAAGCAAATGACCTTTTTTCATCATTATCATTATGGTTTGAAGGATTAGGTATAGTTTTAGAACCTGATTCACTCAACTACGTTTTGACCATTATTGTTACTTTCAAAGCTATTGCAGAAGGAGTAAACAGCTAAAACGGACTGTAAGAGGAATGCTTAAACTTACACTGTTTCCTACAAGCAAATTTCCTCTTTTAATTATTATCATCATAGTTAGAAGGATTAGGTATAGTTGTAGAACCTTATTCACTCAACTACGTTTTGACCATTTTTGTTACTTTCAAAGCTTTTGCAGGAGTAAACAGCTAAAACGGACTGTATGAAGAATGCTTTATCTTACACTGTTTCTATCAAGCAAATGACCTTTTTCATCATTTTCATTATAATATGAAGGATTTGTATAGTTGTAGAAACTGATTCACTCAACTACGTTTGGACCATTTTTGTTACTTTCAAAGCATAAACAGATAAAACGGACTTTAAGAGGAATGCTTAAGCAAACACTGTTTCTATCAAGCAAATGACCTTTTTCATCATTTTCATTATAATATGAAGGATTTGTATAGTTGTAGAAACTGATTCACTCAACTACGTTTTGACCATTATTGTTACTTTCAAAGCTTTTGTAGAAGGAGTAAACAGCTAAAACGGACTGTAAGAGGAATGCTTAAACTTACACTGTTTCCTACTAGCAAATTACCTCTTTTAATCATTATCATCATAGTTAGAAGGATTAGGTATAGTTGTAGAACCTGATTCACTCAACTACGTTTTGACCATTTTTGTTACTTTCAAAGCTTTTGCAGAAGGAGTAAACAGCTAAAACGGACTGTATGAAGAATGCTTTAGCTTACACTGTTTCCTACAAGCAAATGACCTTTTTTCATCATTATCATTATGGTTTGAAGGATTAGGTATAGTTTTAGAACCTGATTCACTCTACTACGTTTTGACCATTATTGTTACTTTCAAAGCTATTGCAGAAGGAGTAAACAGCTAAAACGGACTGTAAGAGGAATGCTTAAAATTACACTGTTTCCTACTAGCAAATTACCTCTTTTAATCATTATCATCATAGTTAGAAGGATTAGGTATAGTTGTAGAACCTGATTCACTCAACTACGTTTGGACCATTTTTGTTACTTTCAAAGCTTTTGCAGAAGGAGTAAACAGCTAAAACGGACTGTAAGAGGAATGCTTAAACTTACACTGTTTCCTACAAGCAAATTACCTCTTTTAATCATTATCATCATAGTTAGAAGGATTAGGTATAGTTGTAGAACCTTATTCACTCAACTACGTTTTGACCATTTTTGTTACTTTCAAAGCTTTTGCAGGAGTAAACAGCTAAAACGGACTGTATGAAGAATGCTTTAGCTTACACTGTTTCTATCAAGCAAATTACCTTTTTTCATCATTATCATTATGGTTTGAAGGATTAGGTATAGTTTTAGAACCTGATTCACTCAACTACGTTTTGACCATTATTGTTACTTTCAAAGCTTTTGTAGAAGGAGTAAACAGCTAAAACGGACTGTAAGAGGAATGCTTAAACTTACACTGTTTCCTACTAGCAAATTACCTCTTTTAATCATTATCATCATAGTTAGAAGGATTAGGTATAGTTGTAGAACCTGATTCACTCAACTACGTTTTGACCATTTTTGTTACTTTCAAAGCTTTTGCAGAAGGAGTAAACAGCTAAAACGGACTGTAAGAGGAATGCTTAAACTTACACTGTTTCCTACAAGCAAATTACCTCTTTTAATCATTATCATCATAGTTAGAAGGATTAGGTATAGTTGTAGAACCTTATTCACTCAACTACGTTTTGACCATTTTTGTTACTTTCAAAGCTTTTGCAGGAGTAAACAGCTAAAACGGACTGTATGAAGAATGCTTTATCTTACACTGTTTCTATCAAGCAAATGACCTTTTTCATCATTTTCATTATAATATGAAGGATTTGTATAGTTGTAGAACCTGATTCACTCAGCTACGTTTTGACCATTATTGTTAGTTTCAAAGCATAAACAGATAAAACGGACTTTAAGAGGAATGCTTAAGCAAACACTGTTTCTATCAAGCAAATGACCTTTTTCATCATTTTCATTATAATATGAAGGATTTGTATAGTTGTAGAAACTGATTCACTCAACTACGTTTTGACCATTATTGTTACTTTCAAAGCTTTTGTAGAAGGAGTAAACAGCTAAAACGGACTGTAAGAGGAATGCTTAAACTTACACTGTTTCCTACTAGCAAATTACCTCTTTTAATCATTATCATCATAGTTAGAAGGATTAGGTATAGTTGTAGAACCTGATTCACTCAGCTACGTTTTGACCATTATTGTTACTTTCAAAGCATAAACAGATAAAACGGACTTTAAGAGGAATGCTTAAGCAAACACTGTTTCTATCAAGCAAATGACCTTTTTCATCATTTTCATTATAATATGAAGGATTTGTATAGTTGTAGAAACTGATTCACTCAACTACGTTTTGACCATTATTGTTACTTTCAAAGCTTTTGTAGAAGGAGTAAACAGCTAAAACGGACTGTAAGAGGAATGCTTAAACTTACACTGTTTCCTACTAGCAAATTACCTCTTTTAATCATTATCATCATAGTTAGAAGGATTAGGTATAGTTGTAGAACCTGATTCACTCAACTACGTTTTGACCATTTTTGTTACTTTCAAAGCTTTTGCAGAAGGAGTAAACAGCTAAAACGGACTGTATGAAGAATGCTTTATCTTACACTGTTTCTATCAAGCAAATGACCTTTTTTCATCATTATCATTATGGTTTGAAGGATTAGGTATAGTTTTAGAACCTGATTCACTCAACTACGTTTTGACCAATATTGTTACTTTCAAAGCTATTGCAGAAGGAGTAAACAGCTAAAACGGACTGTAAGAGGAATGCTTAAAATTACACTGTTTCCTACTAGCAAATTACCTCTTTTAATCATTATCATCATAGTTAGAAGGATTAGGTATAGTTGTAGAACCTGATTCACTCAACTACGTTTGGACCATTTTTGTTACTTTCAAAGCTTTTGCAGGAGTAAACTGCTGAAACGGACTGTAAGAGGAATACGTTTTTGTTACTTTCAAAGCTTTTGCAGAAGGAGTAAACAGCTAAAACGGACTGTATGAAGAATGCTTTATCTTACACTGTTTCTATCAAGCAAATGACCTTTTTCATCATTTTCATTATAATATGAAGGATTTGTATAGTTGTAGAAACTGATTCACTCAACTACGTTTGGACCATTTTTGTTACTTTCAAAGCATAAACAGCTAAAATGGACTTTAAGAGGAATGCTTAAGCAAACACTGTTTCTATCAAGCAAATGACCTTTTTTCATCATTATCATTATGGTTTGAAGGATTAGGTATAGTTTTAGAACCTGATTCACTCAACTACGTTTTGACCATTATTGTTACTTTCAAAGCTTTTGTAGAAGGAGTAAACAGCTAAAACGGACTGTAAGAGGAATGCTTAAACTTACACTGTTTCCTACTAGCAAATTACCTCTTTTAATCATTATCATCATAGTTAGAAGGATTAGGTATAGTTGTAGAACCTGATTCACTCAACTACGTTTTGACCATTTTTGTTACTTTCAAAGCTTTTGCAGAAGGAGTAAACAGCTAAAACGGACTGTATGAAGAATGCTTTATCTTACACTGTTTCTATCAAGCAAATGACCTTTTTCATCATTTTCATTATAATATGAAGGATTTGTATAGTTGTAGAACCTGATTCACTCAGCTACGTTTTGACCATTATTGTTAGTTTCAAAGCATAAACAGATAAAACGGACTTTAAGAGGAATGCTTAAGCAAACACTGTTTCTATCAAGCAAATGACCTTTTTCATCATTTTCATTATAATATGAAGGATTTGTATAGTTGTAGAAACTGATTCACTCAACTACGTTTTGACCATTATTGTTACTTTCAAAGCTTTTGTAGAAGGAGTAAACAGCTAAAACGGACTGTAAGAGGAATGCTTAAACTTACACTGTTTCCTACTAGCAAATTACCTCTTTTAATCATTATCATCATAGTTAGAAGGATTAGGTATAGTTGTAGAACCTGATTCACTCAGCTACGTTTTGACCATTATTGTTACTTTCAAAGCATAAACAGATAAAACGGACTTTAAGAGGAATGCTTAAGCAAACACTGTTTCTATCAAGCAAATGACCTTTTTCATCATTTTCATTATAATATGAAGGATTTGTATAGTTGTAGAAACTGATTCACTCAACTACGTTTTGACCATTATTGTTACTTTCAAAGCTTTTGTAGAAGGAGTAAACAGCTAAAACGGACTGTAAGAGGAATGCTTAAACTTACACTGTTTCCTACTAGCAAATTACCTCTTTTAATCATTATCATCATAGTTAGAAGGATTAGGTATAGTTGTAGAACCTGATTCACTCAACTACGTTTTGACCATTTTTGTTACTTTCAAAGCTTTTGCAGAAGGAGTAAACAGCTAAAACGGACTGTATGAAGAATGCTTTATCTTACACTGTTTCTATCAAGCAAATGACCTTTTTTCATCATTATCATTATGGTTTGAAGGATTAGGTATAGTTTTAGAACCTGATTCACTCAACTACGTTTTGACCAATATTGTTACTTTCAAAGCTATTGCAGAAGGAGTAAACAGCTAAAACGGACTGTAAGAGGAATGCTTAAAATTACACTGTTTCCTACTAGCAAATTACCTCTTTTAATCATTATCATCATAGTTAGAAGGATTAGGTATAGTTGTAGAACCTGATTCACTCAACTACGTTTGGACCATTTTTGTTACTTTCAAAGCTTTTGCAGGAGTAAACTGCTGAAACGGACTGTAAGAGGAATACGTTTTTGTTACTTTCAAAGCTTTTGCAGAAGGAGTAAACAGCTAAAACGGACTGTATGAAGAATGCTTTATCTTACACTGTTTCTATCAAGCAAATGACCTTTTTCATCATTTTCATTATAATATGAAGGATTTGTATAGTTGTAGAAACTGATTCACTCAGCTACGTTTTGACCATTATTGTTACTTTCAAAGCATAAACAGATAAAACGGACTTTAAGAGGAATGCTTAAGCAAACACTGTTTCTATCAAGCAAATGACCTTTTTCATCATTTTCATTATAATATGAAGGATTTGTATAGTTGTAGAAACTGATTCACTCAACTACGTTTTGACCATTATTGTTACTTTCAAAGCTTTTGTAGAAGGAGTAAACAGCTAAAACGGACTGTAAGAGGAATGCTTAAACTTACACTGTTTCCTACTAGCAAATTACCTCTTTTAATCATTATCATCATAGTTAGAAGGATTAGGTATAGTTGTAGAACCTGATTCACTCAACTACGTTTTGACCATTTTTGTTACTTTCAAAGCTTTTGCAGAAGGAGTAAACAGCTAAAACGGACTGTATGAAGAATGCTTTAGCTTACACTGTTTCCTACAAGCAAATGACCTTTTTTCATCATTATCATTATGGTTTGAAGGATTAGGTATAGTTTTAGAACCTGATTCACTCTACTACGTTTTGACCATTATTGTTACTTTCAAAGCTTTTGTAGAAGGAGTAAACAGCTAAAACGGACTGTAAGAGGAATGCTTAAACTAACACTGTTTCCTACAAGCAAATTACCTCTTTTAATCATTATCATCATAGTTAGAAGGATTAAGTATAGTTGTAGAACCTGATTCACTCAACTACGTTTTGACCATTTTTGTTACTTTCAAAGCTTTTGCAGGAGTAAACAGCTAAAACGGACTGTATGAAGAATGCTTTATCTTACACTGTTTCTATCAAGCAAATGACCTTTTTTCATCATTATCATTATGGTTTGAAGGATTAGGTATAGTTTTAGAACCTGATTCACTCAACTACGTTTTGACCATTATTGTTACTTTCAAAGCTATTGCAGAAGGAGTAAACAGCTAAAACGGACTGTAAGAGGAATGCTTAAACTTACACTGTTTCCTACAAGCAAATTACCTCTTTTAATCATTATCATCATAGTTAGAAGGATTAGGTATAGTTGTAGAACCTTATTGACTCAACTACGTTTTGACCATTTTTGTTACTTTCAAAGCTTTTGCAGAAGGAGTAAACAGCTAAAACGGACTGTAAGAGGAATGCTTAAACTTACACTGTTTCCTACAAGCAAATTACCTCTTTTAATCATTATCATCATAGTTAGAAGGATTAGGTATAGTTGTAGAACCTTATTCACTCAACTACGTTTTGACCATTTTTGTTACTTTCAAAGCTTTTGCAGGAGTAAACAGCTAAAACGGACTGTATGAAGAATGCTTTATCTTACACTGTTTCTATCAAGCAAATGACCTTTTTCATCATTTTCATTATAATATGAAGGATTTGTATAGTTGTAGAAACTGATTCACTCAACTACGTTTGGACCATTTTTGTTACTTTCAAAGCATTAACAGCTAAAACGGACTGTATGAAGAATGCTTTAGCTTACACTGTTTCTATCAAGCAAATGACCTTTTTTCATCATTATCATTATGGTTTGAAGGATTAGGTATAGTTTTAGAACCTGATTCACTCTACTACGTTTTGACCATTATTGTTACTTTCAAAGCTTTTGTAGAAGGAGTAAACAGCTAAAACGGACTGTAAGAGGAATGCTTAAACTAACACTGTTTCCTACAAGCAAATTACCTCTTTTAATCATTATCATCATAGTTAGAAGGATTAGGTATAGTTGTAGAACCTTATTCACTCAACTACGTTTTGACCATTTTTGTTACTTTCAAAGCTTTTGCAGGAGTAAACAGCTAAAACGGACTGTATGAAGAATGCTTTAGCTTACACTGTTTCTATCAAGCAAATGACCTTTTTTCATCATTATCATTATGGTTTGAAGGATTAGGTATAGTTTTAGAACCTGATTCACTCAACTACGTTTTGACCATTATTGTTACTTTCAAAGCTATTGCAGAAGGAGTAAACAGCTAAAACGGACTGTAAGAGGAATGCTTAAACTTACACTGTTTCCTACAAGCAAATTACCTCTTTTAATCATTATCATCATAGTTAGAAGGATTAGGTATAGTTGTAGAACCTTATTCACTCAACTACGTTTTGACCATTTTTGTTACTTTCAAAGCTTTTGCAGGAGTAAACAGCTAAAACGGACTGTATGAAGAATGCTTTATCTTACACTGTTTCTATCAAGCAAATGACCTTTTTCATCATTTTCATTATAATATGAAGGATTTGTATAGTTGTAGAAACTGATTCACTCAACTACGTTTGGACCATTTTTGTTACTTTCAAAGCATTAACAGCTAAAACGGACTGTATGAAGAATGCTTTAGCTTACACTGTTTCTATCAAGCAAATGACCTTTTTTCATCATTATCATTATGGTTTGAAGGATTAGGTATAGTTTTAGAACCTGATTCACTCTACTACGTTTTGACCATTATTGTTACTTTCAAAGCTTTTGTAGAAGGAGTAAACAGCTAAAACGGACTGTAAGAGGAATGCTTAAACTAACACTGTTTCCTACAAGCAAATTACCTCTTTTAATCATTATCATCATAGTTAGAAGGATTAGGTATAGTTGTAGAACCTTATTCACTCAACTACGTTTTGACCATTTTTGTTACTTTCAAAGCTTTTGCAGGAGTAAACAGCTAAAACGGACTGTATGAAGAATGCTTTATCTTACACTGTTTCTATCAAGCAAATGACCTTTTTCATCATTTTCATTATAATATGAAGGATTTGTATAGTTGTAGAACCTGATTCACTCAGCTACGTTTTGACCATTATTGTTACTTTCAAAGCTTTTGCAGGAGTAAACTGCTGAAACGGACTGTAAGAGGAATGCTTAAAATTACACTGTTTCCTACTAGCAAATTACCTCTTTTAATCATTATCATCATAGTTAGAAGGATTAGGTATAGTTGTAGAACCTTATTGACTCAACTACGTTTTGACCATTTTTGTTACTTTCAAAGCTTTTGCAGGAGTAAACAGCTAAAACGGACTGTATGAAGAATGCTTTATCTTACACTGTTTCTATCAAGCAAATGACCTTTTTAATCATTATCATCATAGTTAGAAGGATTAGGTATAGTTGTAGAACCTGATTCACTCAACTACGTTTGGACCATTTTTGTTACTTTCAAAGCTTTTGCAGGAGTAAACTGCTGAAACGGACTGTAAGAGGAATACGTTTTTGTTACTTTCAAAGCTTTTGCAGAAGGAGTAAACAGCTAAAACGGACTGTATGAAGAATGCTTTATCTTACACTGTTTCTATCAAGCAAATGACCTTTTTCATCATTTTCATTATAATATGAAGGATTTGTATAGTTGTAGAAACTGATTCACTCAACTACGTTTGGACCATTTTTGTTACTTTCAAAGCATAAACAGCTAAAATGGACTTTAAGAGGAATGCTTAAGCAAACACTGTTTCTATCAAGCAAATGACCTTTTTTCATCATTATCATTATGGTTTGAAGGATTAGGTATAGTTTTAGAACCTGATTCACTCTACTACGTTTTGACCATTTTTGTTACTTTCAAAGCTTTTGCAGGAGTAAACAGCTAAAACGGACTGTATGAAGAATGCTTTAGCTTACACTGTTTCTATCAAGCAAATGACCTTTTTTCATCATTATCATTATGGTTTGAAGGATTAGGTATAGTTGTAGAACCTGATTCACTCAACTACGTTTTGACCATTTTTGTTACTTTCAAAGCTTTTGCAGAAGGAGTAAACAGCTAAAACGGACTGTATGAAGAATGCTTTAGCTTACACTGTTTCCTACAAGCAAATGACCTTTTTCATCATTTTCATTATAATATGAAGGATTTGTATAGTTGTAGAAACTGATTCACTCAACTACGTTTGGACCATTTTTGTTACTTTCAAAGCATAAACAGCTAAAATGGACTTTAAGAGGAATGCTTAAGCAAACACTGTTTCTATCAAGCAAATGACCTTTTTTCATCATTATCATTATGGTTTGAAGGATTAGGTATAGTTTTAGAACCTGATTCACTCTACTACGTTTTGACCATTTTTGTTACTTTCAAAGCTTTTGCAGGAGTAAACAGCTAAAACGGACTGTATGAAGAATGCTTTAGCTTACACTGTTTCTATCAAGCAAATGACCTTTTTTCATCATTATCATTATGGTTTGAAGGATTAGGTATAGTTGTAGAACCTGATTCACTCAACTACGTTTTGACCATTTTTGTTACTTTCAAAGCTTTTGCAGAAGGAGTAAACAGCTAAAACGGACTGTATGAAGAATGCTTTATCTTACACTGTTTCTATCAAGCAAATGACCTTTTTCATCATTTTCATTATAATATGAAGGATTTGTATAGTTGTAGAACCTGATTCACTCAGCTACGTTTTGACCATTATTGTTACTTTCAAAGCTTTTGCAGGAGTAAACTGCTGAAACGGACTGTAAGAGGAATGCTTAAAATTACACTGTTTCCTACTAGCAAATTACCTCTTTTAATCATTATCATCATAGTTAGAAGGATTAGGTATAGTTGTAGAACCTTATTGACTCAACTACGTTTTGACCATTTTTGTTACTTTCAAAGCTTTTGCAGGAGTAAACAGCTAAAACGGACTGTATGAAGAATGCTTTATCTTACACTGTTTCTATCAAGCAAATGACCTTTTTAATCATTATCATCATAGTTAGAAGGATTAGGTATAGTTGTAGAACCTGATTCACTCAACTACGTTTGGACCATTTTTGTTACTTTCAAAGCTTTTGCAGGAGTAAACTGCTGAAACGGACTGTAAGAGGAATACGTTTTTGTTACTTTCAAAGCTTTTGCAGAAGGAGTAAACAGCTAAAACGGACTGTATGAAGAATGCTTTATCTTACACTGTTTCTATCAAGCAAATGACCTTTTTCATCATTTTCATTATAATATGAAGGATTTGTATAGTTGTAGAAACTGATTCACTCAGCTACGTTTTGACCATTATTGTTACTTTCAAAGCATAAACAGATAAAACGGACTTTAAGAGGAATGCTTAAGCAAACACTGTTTCTATCAAGCAAATGACCTTTTTCATCATTTTCATTATAATATGAAGGATTTGTATAGTTGTAGAAACTGATTCACTCAACTACGTTTTGACCATTATTGTTACTTTCAAAGCTTTTGTAGAAGGAGTAAACAGCTAAAACGGACTGTAAGAGGAATGCTTAAACTTACACTGTTTCCTACTAGCAAATTACCTCTTTTAATCATTATCATCATAGTTAGAAGGATTAGGTATAGTTGTAGAACCTGATTCACTCAACTACGTTTTGACCATTTTTGTTACTTTCAAAGCTTTTGCAGAAGGAGTAAACAGCTAAAACGGACTGTATGAAGAATGCTTTAGCTTACACTGTTTCCTACAAGCAAATGACCTTTTTTCATCATTATCATTATGGTTTGAAGGATTAGGTATAGTTTTAGAACCTGATTCACTCTACTACGTTTTGACCATTATTGTTACTTTCAAAGCTTTTGTAGAAGGAGTAAACAGCTAAAACGGACTGTAAGAGGAATGCTTAAACTAACACTGTTTCCTACAAGCAAATTACCTCTTTTAATCATTATCATCATAGTTAGAAGGATTAAGTATAGTTGTAGAACCTGATTCACTCAACTACGTTTTGACCATTTTTGTTACTTTCAAAGCTTTTGCAGGAGTAAACAGCTAAAACGGACTGTATGAAGAATGCTTTATCTTACACTGTTTCTATCAAGCAAATGACCTTTTTTCATCATTATCATTATGGTTTGAAGGATTAGGTATAGTTTTAGAACCTGATTCACTCAACTACGTTTTGACCATTATTGTTACTTTCAAAGCTATTGCAGAAGGAGTAAACAGCTAAAACGGACTGTAAGAGGAATGCTTAAAATTACACTGTTTCCTACTAGCAAATTACCTCTTTTAATCATTATCATCATAGTTAGAAGGATTAGGTATAGTTGTAGAACCTGATTCACTCAACTACGTTTGGACCATTTTTGTTACTTTCAAAGCTTTTGCAGGAGTAAACTGCTGAAACGGACTGTAAGAGGAATACGTTTTTGTTACTTTCAAAGCTTTTGCAGAAGGAGTAAACAGCTAAAACGGACTGTATGAAGAATGCTTTATCTTACACTGTTTCTATCAAGCAAATGACCTTTTTCATCATTTTCATTATAATATGAAGGATTTGTATAGTTGTAGAAACTGATTCACTCAACTACGTTTGGACCATTTTTGTTACTTTCAAAGCATAAACAGCTAAAATGGACTTTAAGAGGAATGCTTAAGCAAACACTGTTTCTATCAAGCAAATGACCTTTTTTCATCATTATCATTATGGTTTGAAGGATTAGGTATAGTTTTAGAACCTGATTCACTCAACTACGTTTTGACCATTATTGTTACTTTCAAAGCTATTGCAGAAGGAGTAAACAGCTAAAACGGACTGTAAGAGGAATGCTTAAAATTACACTGTTTCCTACTAGCAAATTACCTCTTTTAATCATTATCATCATAGTTAGAAGGATTAGGTATAGTTGTAGAACCTGATTCACTCAACTAAGTTTGGACCATTTTTGTTACTTTCAAAGCTTTTGCAGGAGTAAACTGCTGAAACGGACTGTAAGAGGAATACGTTTTTGTTACTTTCAAAGCTTTTGCAGAAGGAGTAAACAGCTAAAACGGACTGTATGAAGAATGCTTTATCTTACACTGTTTCTATCAAGCAAATGACCTTTTTCATCATTTTCATTATAATATGAAGGATTTGTATAGTTGTAGAAACTGATTCACTCAACTACGTTTGGACCATTTTTGTTACTTTCAAAGCATAAACAGCTAAAATGGACTTTAAGAGGAATGCTTAAGCAAACACTGTTTCTATCAAGCAAATGACCTTTTTTCATCATTATCATTATGGTTTGAAGGATTAGGTATAGTTTTAGAACCTGATTCACTCAACTACGTTTTGACCATTATTTTACTTTCAAAGCTTTTGTAGAAGGAGTAAACAGCTAAAACGGACTGTAAGAGGAATGCTTAAACTTACAACTGTTTCCTACTAGCAAATTACCTCTTTTAATCATTATCATCATAGTTAGAAGGATTAGGTATAGTTGTAAAACCTGATTCACTCAACTACGTTTTGACCATTTTTGTTACTTTCAAAGCTTTTGTAGAAGGAGTAAACAGCTGAAACGGACTGTATGAAGAAAGCTTTATCTTACACTGTTTCTATCAAGCAAATGACCTTTTTCATCATTTTCATTATAATATGAAGGATTTGTATAGTTGTAGAAACTGATTCACTCAACTACGTTTGGACCATTTTTGTTACTTTCAAAGCTTTTGTAGAAGGAGTAAACAGCTAAAACGGACTGTAAGAGGAATGCTTAAACTAACACTTTTTCCTACAAGCAAATTACCTCTTTTAATCATTATCATCATAGTTAGAAGGATTAGGTATAGTTGTAGAACCTTATTCACTCAACTACGTTTTGACCATTTTTGTTACTTTCAAAGCTTTTGCAGGAGTAAACTGCTGAAACGGACTGTAAGAAGAATACGTTTTTGTTACTTTCAAAGCTTTTGCAGAAGGAGTAAACAGCTAAAACGGACTGTAAGAGGAATGCTTAAACTTACACTGTTTCCTACAAGCAAATTACCTCTTTTAATCATTATCATCATAGTTAGAAGGATTAGGTATAGTTGTAGAACCTTATTCACTCAACTACGTTTTGACCATTTTTGTTACTTTCAAAGCTTTTGCAGGAGTAAACAGCTAAAACGGACTGTATGAAGAATGCTTTATCTTACACTGTTTCTATCAAGCAAATGACCTTTTTCATCATTTTCATTATAATATGAAGGATTTGTATAGTTGTAGAACCTGATTCACTCAGCTACGTTTTGACCATTATTGTTACTTTCAAAGCTTTTGCAGGAGTAAACTGCTGAAACGGACTGTAAGAGGAATGCTTAAAATTACACTGTTTCCTACTAGCAAATTACCTCTTTTAATCATTATCATCATAGTTAGAAGGATTAGGTATAGTTGTAGAACCTTATTGACTCAACTATGTTTTGACCATTTTTGTTACTTTCAAAGCTTTTGCAGAAGGAGTAAACAGCTAAAACGGACTGTAAGAGGAATGCTTAAACTTACACTGTTTCCTACAAGCAAATTACCTCTTTTAATCATTATCATCATAGTTAGAAGGATTAGGTATAGTTGTAGAACCTTATTCACTCAACTACGTTTTGACCATTTTTGTTACTTTCAAAGCTTTTGCAGGAGTAAACAGCTAAAACGGACTGTATGAAGAATGCTTTATCTTACACTGTTTCTATCAAGCAAATGACCTTTTTCATCATTTTCATTATAATATGAAGGATTTGTATAGTTGTAGAAACTGATTCACTCAACTACGTTTGGACCATTTTTGTTACTTTCAAAGCATTAACAGCTAAAACGGACTGTATGAAGAATGCTTTAGCTTACACTGTTTCTATCAAGCAAATGACCTTTTTTCATCATTATCATTATGGTTTGAAGGATTAGGTATAGTTTTAGAACCTGATTCACTCAACTACGTTTTGACCATTATTGTTACTTTCAAAGCTATTGCAGAAGGGGTAAACAGCTAAAACGGACTGTAAGAGGAATGCTTAAAATTACACTGTTTCCTACTAGCAAATTACCTCTTTTAATCATTATCATCATAGTTAGAAGGATTAGGTATAGTTGTAGAACCTTATTCACTCAACTACGTTTTGACCATTTTTGTTACTTTCAAAGCTTTTGCAGGAGTAAACTGCTGAAACGGACTGTAAGAAGAATACGTTTTTGTTACTTTCAAAGCTTTTGCAGAAGGAGTAAACAGCTAAAACGGACTGTAAGAGGAATGCTTAAACTTACACTGTTTCCTACAAGCAAATTACCTCTTTTAATCATTATCATCATAGTTAGAAGGATTAGGTATAGTTGTAGAACCTTATTGACTCAACTACGTTTTGACCATTTTTGTTACTTTCAAAGCTTTTGCAGGAGTAAACAGCTAAAACGGACTGTATGAAGAATGCTTTAGCTTACACTGTTTCTATCAAGCAAATGACCTTTTTTCATCATTATCATTATGGTTTGAAGGATTAGGTATAGTTTTAGAACCTGATTCACTCAACTACGTTTTGACCATTATTGTTACTTTCAAAGCTATTGCAGAAGGAGTAAACAGCTAAAACGGACTGTAAGAGGAATGCTTAAACTTACACTGTTTCCTACTAGCAAATTACCTCTTTTAATCATTATCATCATAGTTAGAAGGATTAGGTATAGTTGTAGAACCTGATTCACTCAACTACGTTTTGACCATTTTTGTTACTTTCAAAGCTTTTGCAGAAGGAGTAAACAGCTAAAACGGACTGTATGAAGAATGCTTTAGCTTACACTGTTTCCTACAAGCAAATGACCTTTTTCATCATTTTCATTATAATATGAAGGATTTGTATAGTTGTAGAAACTGATTCACTCAACTACGTTTGGACCATTTTTGTTACTTTCAAAGCATAAACAGCTAAAATGGACTTTAAGAGGAATGCTTAAGCAAACACTGTTTCTATCAAGCAAATGACCTTTTTTCATCATTATCATTATGGTTTGAAGGATTAGGTATAATTTTAGAACCTGATTCACTCTACTACGTTTTGACCATTTTTGTTACTTTCAAAGCTTTTGCAGGAGTAAACAGCTAAAACGGACTGTATGAAGAATGCTTTAGCTTACACTGTTTCTATCAAGCAAATGACCTTTTTTCATCATTATCATTATGGTTTAAAGGATTAGGTATAGTTGTAGAACCTGATTCACTCAACTACGTTTTGACCATTTTTGTTACTTTCAAAGCTTTTGCAGAAGGAGTAAACAGCTAAAACGGACTGTATGAAGAATGCTTTATCTTACACTGTTTCTATCAAGCAAATGACCTTTTTCATCATTTTCATTATAATATGAAGGATTTGTATAGTTGTAGAACCTGATTCACTCAGCTACGTTTTGACCATTATTGTTACTTTCAAAGCTTTTGCAGGAGTAAACTGCTGAAACGGACTGTAAGAGGAATGCTTAAAATTACACTGTTTCCTACTAGCAAATTACCTCTTTTAATCATTATCATCATAGTTAGAAGGATTAGGTATAGTTGTAGAACCTTATTGACTCAACTACGTTTTGACCATTTTTGTTACTTTCAAAGCTTTTGCAGGAGTAAACAGCTAAAACGGACTGTATGAAGAATGCTTTATCTTACACTGTTTCTATCAAGCAAATGACCTTTTTAATCATTATCATCATAGTTAGAAGGATTAGGTATAGTTGTAGAACCTGATTCACTCAACTACGTTTAAACCATTTTTGTTACTTTCAAAGCTTTTGCAGGAGTAAACTGCTGAAACGGACTGTAAGAGGAATACGTTTTTGTTACTTTCAAAGCTTTTGCAGAAGGAGTAAACAGCTAAAACGGACTGTATGAAGAATGCTTTATCTTACACTGTTTCTATCAAGCAAATGACCTTTTTCATCATTTTCATTATAATATGAAGGATTTGTATAGTTGTAGAAACTGATTCACTCAACTACGTTTGGACCATTTTTGTTACTTTCAAAGCATTAACAGCTTAAACGGACTGTATGAAGAATGCTTTAGCTTACACTGTTTCTATCAAGCAAATGACCTTTTTTCATCATTATCATTATGGTTTGAAGGATTAGGTATAGTTTTAGAACCTGATTCACTCAACTACGTTTTGACCATTATTGTTACTTTCAAAGCTATTGCAGAAGGAGTAAACAGCTAAAACGGACTGTAAGAGGAATGCTTAAAATTACACTGTTTCCTACTAGCAAATTACCTCTTTTAATCATTATCATCATAGTTAGAAGGATTAGGTATAGTTGTAGAACCTTATTCACTCAACTACGTTTGGACCATTTTTGTTACTTTCAAAGCTTTTGCAGGAGTAAACTGCTGAAACGGACTGTAAGAAGAATATGTTTTTGTTACTTTCAAAGCTTTTGCAGAAGGAGTAAACAGCTAAAACGGACTGTAAGAGGAATGCTTAAACTTACACTGTTTCCTACAAGCAAATTACCTCTTTTAATCATTATCATCATAGTTAGAAGGATTAGGTATAGTTGTAGAACCTTATTCACTCAACTACGTTTTGACCATTTTTGTTACTTTCAAAGCTTTTGCAGGAGTAAACAGCTAAAACGGACTGTATGAAGAATGCTTTATCTTACACTGTTTCTATCAAGCAAATGACCTTTTTCATCATTTTCATTATAATATGAAGGATTTGTATAGTTGTAGAACCTGATTCACTCAGCTACGTTTTGACCATTATTGTTACTTTCAAAGCTTTTGCAGAAGGAGTAAACAGCTAAAACGGACTGTAAGAGGAATGCTTAAACTTACACTGTTTCCTACAAGCAAATTACCTCTTTTAATCATTATCATCATAGTTAGAAGGATTAGGTATAGTTGTAGAACCTTATTCACTCAACTACGTTTTGACCATTTTTGTTACTTTCAAAGCTTTTGCAGGAGTAAACAGCTAAAACGGACTGTATGAAGAATGCTTTATCTTACACTGTTTCTATCAAGCAAATGACCTTTTTCATCATTTTCATTATAATATGAAGGATTTGTATAGTTGTAGAACCTGATTCACTCAGCTACGTTTTGACCATTATTGTTACTTTCAAAGCTTTTGCAGGAGTAAACTGCTGAAACGGACTGTAAGAGGAATGCTTAAAATTACACTGTTTCCTACTAGCAAATTACCTCTTTTAATCATTATCATCATAGTTAGAAGGATTAGGTATAGTTGTAGAACCTTATTGACTCAACTATGTTTTGACCATTTTTGTTACTTTCAAAGCTTTTGCAGAAGGAGTAAACAGCTAAAACGGACTGTAAGAGGAATGCTTGAACTTACACTGTTTCCTACAAGCAAATTACCTCTTTTAATCATTATCATCATAGTTAGAAGGATTAGGTATAGTTGTAGAACCTTATTGACTCAACTACGTTTTGACCATTTTTGTTACTTTCAAAGCTTTTGCAGAAGGAGTAAACAGCTAAAACGGACTGTAAGAGGAATGCTTAAACTTACACTGTTTCCTACAAGCAAATTACCTCTTTTAATCATTATCATCATAGTTAGAAGGATTAGGTATAGTTGTAGAACCTTATTGACTCAACTACGTTTTGACCATTTTTGTTACTTTCAAAGCTTTTGCAGGAGTAAACAGCTAAAACGGACTGTATGAAGAATGCTTTAGCTTACACTGTTTCTATCAAGCAAATGACCTTTTTTCATCATTATCATTATGGTTTGAAGGATTAGGTATAGTTTTAGAACCTGATTCACTCAACTACGTTTTGACCATTATTGTTACTTTCAAAGCTATTGCAGAAGGAGTAAACAGCTAAAACGGACTGTAAGAGGAATGCTTAAACTTACACTGTTTCCTACTAGCAAATTACCTCTTTTAATCATTATCATCATAGTTAGAAGGATTAGGTATAGTTGTAGAACCTGATTCACTCAACTACGTTTTGACCATTTTTGTTACTTTCAAAGCTTTTGCAGAAGGAGTAAACAGCTAAAACGGACTGTAAGAGGAATGCTTAAACTTACACTGTTTCCTACAAGCAAATTACCTCTTTTAATCATTATCATCATAGTTAGAAGGATTAGGTATAGTTGTAGAACCTTATTCACTCAACTACGTTTTGACGATTTTTGTTACTTTCAGAGCTTTTGCAGGAGTAAACTGCTGAAACGGACTGTAAGAAGAATACGTTTTTGTTACTTTCAAAGCTTTTGCAGAAGGAGTAAACAGCTAAAACGGACTGTAAGAGGAATGCTTAAAATTACACTGTTTCCTACTAGCAAATTACCTCTTTTAATCATTATCATCATAGTTAGAAGGATTAGGTATAGTTGTAGAA
The DNA here is from genome assembly GCF_949316345.1 of Pungitius pungitius. Taxonomy (NCBI): domain Eukaryota; kingdom Metazoa; phylum Chordata; class Actinopteri; order Perciformes; family Gasterosteidae; genus Pungitius; species Pungitius pungitius. The sequence goes on from NC_084908.1 coordinate 8,629,935, forward strand.
CCTTATTGACTCAACTACGTTTTGACCATTTTTGTTACTTTCAAAGCTTTTGCAGAAGGAGTAAACAGCTAAAACGGACTGTAAGAGGAATGCTTAAACTTACACTGTTTCCTACAAGCAAATTACCTCTTTTAATCATTATCATCATAGTTAGAAGGATTAGGTATAGTTGTAGAACCTTATTCACTCAACTACGTTTTGACCATTTTTGTTACTTTCAGAGCTTTTGCAGGAGTAAACTGCTGAAACGGACTGTAAGAAGAATACGTTTTTGTTACTTTCAAAGCTTTTGCAGAAGGAGTAAACAGCTAAAACGGACTGTAAGAGGAATGCTTAAACTTACACTGTTTCCTACAAGCAAATTACCTCTTTTAATCATTATCATCATAGTTAGAAGGATTAGGTATAGTTGTAGAACCTGATTCACTCAGCTACGTTTTGACCATTATTGTTACTTTCAAAGCTTTTGCAGAAGGAGTAAACAGCTAAAACGGACTGTAAGAGGAATGCTTAAACTTACACTGTTTCCTACAAGCAAATTACCTCTTTTAATCATTATCATCATAGTTAGAAGGATTAGGTATAGTTGTAGAACCTTATTCACTCAACTACGTTTTGACCATTTTTGTTACTTTCAAAGCTTTTGCAGGAGTAAACAGCTAAAACGGACTGTATGAAGAATGCTTTATCTTACACTGTTTCTATCAAGCAAATGACCTTTTTCATCATTTTCATTATAATATGAAGGATTTGTATAGTTGTAGAACCTGATTCACTCAGCTACGTTTTGACCATTATTGTTACTTTCAAAGCTTTTGCAGGAGTAAACTGCTGAAACGGACTGTAAGAGGAATGCTTAAAATTACACTGTTTCCTACTAGCAAATTACCTCTTTAAATCATTATCATCATAGTTAGAAGGATTAGGTATAGTTGTAGAACCTTATTGACTCAACTATGTTTTGACCATTTTTGTTACTTTCAAAGCTTTTGCAGAAGGAGTAAACAGCTAAAACGGACTGTAAGAGGAATGCTTGAACTTACACTGTTTCCTACAAGCAAATTACCTCTTTTAATCATTATCATCATAGTTAGAAGGATTAGGTATAGTTGTAGAACCTTATTGACTCAACTACGTTTTGACCATTTTTGTTACTTTCAAAGCTTTTGCAGAAGGAGTAAACAGCTAAAACGGACTGTAAGAGGAATGCTTAAACTTACACTGTTTCCTACAAGCAAATTACCTCTTTTAATCATTATCATCATAGTTAGAAGGATTAGGTATAGTTGTAGAACCTTATTGACTCAACTACGTTTTGACCATTTTTGTTACTTTCAAAGCTTTTGCAGGAGTAAACAGCTAAAACGGACTGTATGAAGAATGCTTTAGCTTACACTGTTTCTATCAAGCAAATGACCTTTTTTCATCATTATCATTATGGTTTGAAGGATTAGGTATAGTTTTAGAACCTGATTCACTCAACTACGTTTTGACCATTATTGTTACTTTCAAAGCTATTGCAGAAGGAGTAAACAGCTAAAACGGACTGTAAGAGGAATGCTTAAACTTACACTGTTTCCTACTAGCAAATTACCTCTTTTAATCATTATCATCATAGTTAGAAGGATTAGGTATAGTTGTAGAACCTGATTCACTCAACTACGTTTTGACCATTTTTGTTACTTTCAAAGCTTTTGCAGAAGGAGTAAACAGCTAAAACGGACTGTAAGAGGAATGCTTAAACTTACACTGTTTCCTACAAGCAAATTACCTCTTTTAATCATTATCATCATAGTTAGAAGGATTAGGTATAGTTGTAGAACCTTATTCACTCAACTACGTTTTGACGATTTTTGTTACTTTCAGAGCTTTTGCAGGAGTAAACTGCTGAAACGGACTGTAAGAAGAATACGTTTTTGTTACTTTCAAAGCTTTTGCAGAAGGAGTAAACAGCTAAAACGGACTGTAAGAGGAATGCTTAAAATTACACTGTTTCCTACTAGCAAATTACCTCTTTTAATCATTATCATCATAGTTAGAAGGATTAGGTATAGTTGTAGAACCTTATTGACTCAACTACGTTTTGACCATTTTTGTTACTTTCAAAGCTTTTGCAGAAGGAGTAAACAGCTAAAACGGACTGTAAGAGGAATGCTTAAACTTACACTGTTTCCTACAAGCAAATTACCTCTTTTAATCATTATCATCATAGTTAGAAGGATTAGGTATAGTTGTAGAACCTTATTCACTCAACTACGTTTTGACCATTTTTGTTACTTTCAGAGCTTTTGCAGGAGTAAACTGCTGAAACGGACTGTAAGAAGAATACGTTTTTGTTACTTTCAAAGCTTTTGCAGAAGGAGTAAACAGCTAAAACGGACTGTAAGAGGAATGCTTAAAATTACACTGTTTCCTACTAGCAAATTACCTCTTTTAATCATTATCATCATAGTTAGAAGGATTAGGTATAGTTGTAGAACCTTATTGACTCAACTACGTTTTGACCATTTTTGTTACTTTCAAAGCTTTTGCAGAAGGAGTAAACAGCTAAAACGGACTGTAAGAGGAATGCTTAAACTTACACTGTTTCCTACAAGCAAATTACCTCTTTTAATCATTATCATCATAGTTAGAAGGATTAGGTATAGTTGTAGAACCTTATTCACTCAACTACGTTTTGACCATTTTTGTTACTTTCAAAGCTTTTGCAGGAGTAAACAGCTAAAACGGACTGTATGAAGAATGCTTTATCTTACACTGTTTCTATCAAGCAAATGACCTTTTTCATCATTTTCATTATAATATGAAGGATTTGCATAGTTGTAGAAACTGATTCACTCAACTACGTTTGGACCATTTTTGTTACTTTCAAAGCATTAACAGCTAAAACGGACTGTATGAAGAATGCTTTAGCTTACACTGTTTCTATCAAGCAAATGACCTTTTTTCATCATTATCATTATGGTTTGAAGGATTAGGTATAGTTTTAGAACCTGATTCACTCAACTACGTTTTGACCATTATTGTTACTTTCAAAGCTATTGCAGAAGGGGTAAACAGCTAAAACGGACTGTAAGAGGAATGCTTAAAATTACACTGTTTCCTACTAGCAAATTACCTCTTTTAATCATTATCATCATAGTTAGAAGGATTAGGTATAGTTGTAGAACCTTATTGACTCAACTACGTTTTGACCATTTTTGTTACTTTCAAAGCTTTTGCAGAAGGAGTAAACAGCTAAAACGGACTGTAAGAGGAATGCTTAAACTTACACTGTTTCCTACAAGCAAATTACCTCTTTTAATCATTATCATCATAGTTAGAAGGATTAGGTATAGTTGTAGAACCTTATTGACTCAACTACGTTTTGACCATTTTTGTTACTTTCAAAGCTTTTGCAGGAGTAAACAGCTAAAACGGACTGTATGAAGAATGCTTTAGCTTACACTGTTTCTATCAAGCAAATGACCTTTTTTCATCATTATCATTATGGTTTGAAGGATTAGGTATAGTTTTAGAACCTGATTCACTCAACTACGTTTTGACCATTATTGTTACTTTCAAAGCTATTGCAGAAGGAGTAAACAGCTAAAACGGACTGTAAGAGGAATGCTTAAACTTACACTGTTTCCTACTAGCAAATTACCTCTTTTAATCATTATCATCATAGTTAGAAGGATTAGGTATAGTTGTAGAACCTGATTCACTCAACTACGTTTTGACCATTTTTGTTACTTTCAAAGCTTTTGCAGAAGGAGTAAACAGCTAAAACGGACTGTAAGAGGAATGCTTAAACTTACACTGTTTCCTACAAGCAAATTACCTCTTTTAATCATTATCATCATAGTTAGAAGGATTAGGTATAGTTGTAGAACCTTATTCACTCAACTACGTTTTGACGATTTTTGTTACTTTCAGAGCTTTTGCAGGAGTAAACTGCTGAAACGGACTGTAAGAAGAATACGTTTTTGTTACTTTCAAAGCTTTTGCAGAAGGAGTAAACAGCTAAAACGGACTGTAAGAGGAATGCTTAAAATTACACTGTTTCCTACTAGCAAATTACCTCTTTTAATCATTATCATCATAGTTAGAAGGATTAGGTATAGTTGTAGAACCTTATTGACTCAACTACGTTTTGACCATTTTTGTTACTTTCAAAGCTTTTGCAGAAGGAGTAAACAGCTAAAACGGACTGTAAGAGGAATGCTTAAACTTACACTGTTTCCTACAAGCAAATTACCTCTTTTAATCATTATCATCATAGTTAGAAGGATTAGGTATAGTTGTAGAACCTTATTCACTCAACTACGTTTTGACCATTTTTGTTACTTTCAAAGCTTTTGCAGGAGTAAACAGCTAAAACGGACTGTATGAAGAATGCTTTATCTTACACTGTTTCTATCAAGCAAATGACCTTTTTCATCATTTTCATTATAATATGAAGGATTTGTATAGTTGTAGAAACTGATTCACTCAACTAATTTTGGACCATTTTTGTTACTTTCAAAGCATTAACAGCTAAAACGGACTGTATGAAGAATGCTTAAAATTACACTGTTTCTATCAAGCAAATGACCTTTTTTCATCATTATCATTATGGTTTGAAGGATTAGGTATAGTTTTAGAACCTGATTCACTCTACTACGTTTTGACCATTATTGTTACTTTCAAAGCTTTTGTAGAAGGAGTAAACAGCTAAAACGGACTGTAAGAGGAATGCTTAAACTAACACTGTTTCCTACAAGCAAATTACCTCTTTTAATCATTATCATCATAGTTAGAAGGATTAGGTATAGTTGTAGAACCTTATTCACTCAACTACGTTTTGACCATTTTTGTTACTTTCAAAGCTTTTGCAGGAGTAAAAAGCTAAAACGGACTGTATGAAGAATGCTTTAGCTTACACTGTTTCTATCAAGCAAATGACCTTTTTTCATCATTATCATTATGGTTTGAAGGATTAGGTATAGTTTTAGAACCTGATTCACTCAACTACGTTTTGACCATTATTGTTACTTTCAAAGCTATTGCAGAAGGGGTAAACAGCTAAAACGGACTGTAAGAGGAATGCTTAAAATTACACTGTTTCCTACTAGCAAATTACCTCTTTTAATCATTATCATCATAGTTAGAAGGATTAGGTATAGTTGTAGAACCTTATTGACTCAACTACGTTTTGACCATTTTTGTTACTTTCAAAGCTTTTGCAGAAGGAGTAAACAGCTAAAACGGACTGTAAGAGGAATGCTTAAAATTACACTGTTTCCTACTAGCAAATTACCTCTTTTAATCATTATCATCATAGTTAGAAGGATTAGGTATAGTTGTAGAACCTTATTGACTCAACTACGTTTTGACCATTTTTGTTACTTTCAAAGCTTTTGCAGGAGTAAACAGCTAAAACGGACTGTATGAAGAATGCTTTATCTTACACTGTTTCTATCAAGCAAATGACCTTTTTAATCATTATCATCATAGTTAGAAGGATTAGGTATAGTTGTAGAACCTGATTCACTCAACTACGTTTGGACCATTTTTGTTACTTTCAAAGCTTTTGCAGGAGTAAACTGCTGAAACGGACTGTAAGAGGAATACGTTTTTGTTACTTTCAAAGCTTTTGCAGAAGGAGTAAACAGCTAAAACGGACTGTATGAAGAATGCTTTATCTTACACTGTTTCTATCAAGCAAATGACCTTTTTCATCATTTTCATTATAATATGAAGGATTTGTATAGTTGTAGAAACTGATTCACTCAACTACGTTTGGACCATTTTTGTTACTTTCAAAGCATTAACAGCTTAAACGGACTGTATGAAGAATGCTTTAGCTTACACTGTTTCTATCAAGCAAATGACCTTTTTTCATCATTATCATTATGGTTTGAAGGATTAGGTATAGTTGTAGAACCTGATTCACTCAACTACGTTTTGACCATTTTTGTTACTTTCAAAGCTTTTGCAGAAGGAGTAAACAGCTAAAACGGACTGTATGAAGAATGCTTTATCTTACACTGTTTCTATCAAGCAAATGACCTTTTTCATCATTTTCATTATAATATGAAGGATTTGTATAGTTGTAGAACCTGATTCACTCAGCTACGTTTTGACCATTATTGTTACTTTCAAAGCTTTTGCAGGAGTAAACTGCTGAAACGGACTGTAAGAGGAATGCTTAAAATTACACTGTTTCCTACTAGCAAATTACCTCTTTTAATCATTATCATCATAGTTAGAAGGATTAGGTATAGTTGTAGAACCTTATTGACTCAACTACGTTTTGACCATTTTTGTTACTTTCAAAGCTTTTGCAGGAGTAAACAGCTAAAACGGACTGTATGAAGAATGCTTTATCTTACACTGTTTCTATCAAGCAAATGACCTTTTTAATCATTATCATCATAGTTAGAAGGATTAGGTATAGTTGTAGAACCTGATTCACTCAACTACGTTTGGACCATTTTTGTTACTTTCAAAGCTTTTGCAGGAGTAAACTGCTGAAACGGACTGTAAGAGGAATACGTTTTTGTTACTTTCAAAGCTTTTGCAGAAGGAGTAAACAGCTAAAACGGACTGTATGAAGAATGCTTTATCTTACACTGTTTCTATCAAGCAAATGACCTTTTTCATCATTTTCATTATAATATGAAGGATTTGTATAGTTGTAGAAACTGATTCACTCAGCTACGTTTTGACCATTATTGTTACTTTCAAAGCATAAACAGATAAAACGGACTTTAAGAGGAATGCTTAAGCAAACACTGTTTCTATCAAGCAAATGACCTTTTTCATCATTTTCATTATAATATGAAGGATTTGTATAGTTGTAGAAACTGATTCACTCAACTACGTTTTGACCATTATTGTTACTTTCAAAGCTTTTGTAGAAGGAGTAAACAGCTAAAACGGACTGTAAGAGGAATGCTTAAACTTACACTGTTTCCTACTAGCAAATTACCTCTTTTAATCATTATCATCATAGTTAGAAGGATTAGGTATAGTTGTAGAACCTGATTCACTCAACTACGTTTTGACCATTTTTGTTACTTTCAAAGCTTTTGCAGAAGGAGTAAACAGCTAAAACGGACTGTATGAAGAATGCTTTAGCTTACACTGTTTCCTACAAGCAAATGACCTTTTTTCATCATTATCATTATGGTTTGAAGGATTAGGTATAGTTTTAGAACCTGATTCACTCTACTACGTTTTGACCATTATTGTTACTTTCAAAGCTTTTGTAGAAGGAGTAAACAGCTAAAACGGACTGTAAGAGGAATGCTTAAACTAACACTGTTTCCTACAAGCAAATTACCTCTTTTAATCATTATCATCATAGTTAGAAGGATTAAGTATAGTTGTAGAACCTGATTCACTCAACTACGTTTTGACCATTTTTGTTACTTTCAAAGCTTTTGCAGGAGTAAACAGCTAAAACGGACTGTATGAAGAATGCTTTATCTTACACTGTTTCTATCAAGCAAATGACCTTTTTTCATCATTATCATTATGGTTTGAAGGATTAGGTATAGTTTTAGAACCTGATTCACTCAACTACGTTTTGACCATTATTGTTACTTTCAAAGCTATTGCAGAAGGAGTAAACAGCTAAAACGGACTGTAAGAGGAATGCTTAAAATTACACTGTTTCCTACTAGCAAATTACCTCTTTTAATCATTATCATCATAGTTAGAAGGATTAGGTATAGTTGTAGAACCTGATTCACTCAACTACGTTTGGACCATTTTTGTTACTTTCAAAGCTTTTGCAGGAGTAAACTGCTGAAACGGACTGTAAGAGGAATACGTTTTTGTTACTTTCAAAGCTTTTGCAGAAGGAGTAAACAGCTAAAACGGACTGTAAGAGGAATGCTTAAACTTACACTGTTTCCTACAAGCAAATTACCTCTTTTAATCATTATCATCATAGTTAGAAGGATTAGGTATAGTTGTAGAACCTTATTCACTCAACTACGTTTTGACCATTTTTGTTACTTTCAAAGCTTTTGCAGGAGTAAACAGCTAAAACGGACTGTATGAAGAATGCTTTATCTTACACTGTTTCTATCAAGCAAATGACCTTTTTCATCATTTTCATTATAATATGAAGGATTTGTATAGTTGTAGAACCTGATTCACTCAGCTACGTTTTGACCATTATTGTTACTTTCAAAGCTTTTGCAGGAGTAAACTGCTGAAACGGACTGTAAGAGGAATGCTTAAAATTACACTGTTTCCTACTAGCAAATTACCTCTTTTAATCATTATCATCATAGTTAGAAGGATTAGGTATAGTTGTAGAACCTTATTGACTCAACTATGTTTTGACCATTTTTGTTACTTTCAAAGCTTTTGCAGAAGGAGTAAACAGCTAAAACGGACTGTATGAAGAATGCTTTATCTTACACTGTTTCTATCAAGCAAATGACCTTTTTCATCATTTTCATTATAATATGAAGGATTTGTATAGTTGTAGAAACTGATTCACTCAACTACGTTTGGACCATTTTTGTTACTTTCAAAGCATTAACAGCTAAAACGGACTGTATGAAGAATGCTTTAGCTTACACTGTTTCTATCAAGCAAATGACCTTTTTTCATCATTATCATTATGGTTTGAAGGATTAGGTATAGTTTTTGGAACCTGATTCACTCAACTACGTTTTGACCATTATTGTTACTTTCAAAGCTATTGCAGAAGGGGTAAACAGCTAAAACGGACTGTAAGAGGAATGCTTAAAATTACACTGTTTCCTACTAGCAAATTACCTCTTTTAATCATTATCATCATAGTTAGAAGGATTAGGTATAGTTGTAGAACCTGATTCACTCAACTACGTTTGGACCATTTTTGTTACTTTCAAAGCTTTTGCAGGAGTAAACTGCTGAAACGGACTGTAAGAGGAATACGTTTTTGTTACTTTCAAAGCTTTTGCAGAAGGAGTAAACAGCTAAAACGGACTGTAAGAGGAATGCTTAAACTTACACTGTTTCCTACAAGCAAATTACCTCTTTTAATCATTATCATCATAGTTAGAAGGATTAGGTATAGTTGTAGAACCTTATTCACTCAACTACGTTTTGACCATTTTTGTTACTTTCAAAGCTTTTGCAGGAGTAAACAGCTAAAACGGACTGTATGAAGAATGCTTTATCTTACACTGTTTCTATCAAGCAAATGACCTTTTTCATCATTTTCATTATAATATGAAGGATTTGTATAGTTGTAGAACCTGATTCACTCAGCTACGTTTTGACCATTATTGTTACTTTCAAAGCTTTTGCAGGAGTAAACTGCTGAAACGGACTGTAAGAGGAATGCTTAAAATTACAGTTTCCTACTAGCAAATTACCTCTTTTAATCATTATCATCATAGTTAGAAGGATTAGGTATAGTTGTAGAACCTTATTGACTCAACTATGTTTTGACCATTTTTGTTACTTTCAAAGCTTTTGCAGAAGGAGTAAACAGCTAAAACGGACTGTATGAAGAATGCTTTATCTTACACTGTTTCTATCAAGCAAATGACCTTTTTCATCATTTTCATTATAATATGAAGGATTTGTATAGTTGTAGAAACTGATTCACTCAACTACGTTTGGACCATTTTTGTTACTTTCAAAGCATTAACAGCTAAAACGGACTGTATGAAGAATGCTTTAGCTTACACTGTTTCTATCAAGCAAATGACCTTTTTTCATCATTATCATTATGGTTTGAAGGATTAGGTATAGTTTTTGGAACCTGATTCACTCAACTACGTTTTGACCATTATTGTTACTTTCAAAGCTATTGCAGAAGGGGTAAACAGCTAAAACGGACTGTAAGAGGAATGCTTAAAATTACACTGTTTCCTACTAGCAAATTACCTCTTTTAATCATTATCATCATAGTTAGAAGGATTAGGTATAGTTGTAGAACCTGATTCACTCAACTACGTTTTGACCATTTTTGTTACTTTCAAAGCTTTTGCAGAAGGAGTAAACAGCTAAAACGGACTGTAAGAGGAATGCTTAAACTTACACTGTTTCCTACAAGCAAATTACCTCTTTTAATCATTATCATCATAGTTAGAAGGATTAGGTATAGTTGTAGAACCTTATTGACTCAACTACGTTTTGACCATTTTTGTTACTTTCAAAGCTTTTGCAGGAGTAAACAGCTAAAACGGACTGTATGAAGAATGCTTTAGCTTACACTGTTTCTATCAAGCAAATGACCTTTTTTCATCATTATCATTATGGTTTGAAGGATTAGGTATAGTTTTAGAACCTGATTCACTCAACTACGTTTTGACCATTATTGTTACTTTCAAAGCTATTGCAGAAGGAGTAAACAGCTAAAACGGACTGTAAGAGGAATGCTTAAACTTACACTGTTTCCTACTAGCAAATTACCTCTTTTAATCATTATCATCATAGTTAGAAGGATTAGGTATAGTTGTAGAACCTGATTCACTCAACTACGTTTTGACCATTTTTGTTACTTTCAAAGCTTTTGCAGAAGGAGTAAACAGCTAAAACGGACTGTAAGAGGAATGCTTAAACTTACACTGTTTCCTACAAGCAAATTACCTCTTTTAATCATTATCATCATAGTTAGAAGGATTAGGTATAGTTGTAGAACCTTATTGACTCAACTACGTTTTGACCATTTTTGTTACTTTCAAAGCTTTTGCAGGAGTAAACAGCTAAAACGGACTGTATGAAGAATGCTTTAGCTTACACTGTTTCTATCAAGCAAATGACCTTTTTTCATCATTATCATTATGGTTTGAAGGATTAGGTATAGTTTTAGAACCTGATTCACTCAACTACGTTTTGACCATTATTGTTACTTTCAAAGCTATTGCAGAAGGAGTAAACAGCTAAAACGGACTGTAAGAGGAATGCTTAAACTTACACTGTTTCCTACTAGCAAATTACCTCTTTTAATCATTATCATCATAGTTAGAAGGATTAGGTATAGTTGTAGAACCTGATTCACTCAACTACGTTTTGACCATTTTTGTTACTTTCAAAGCTTTTGCAGAAGGAGTAAACAGCTAAAACGGACTGTAAGAGGAATGCTTAAACTTACACTGTTTCCTACAAGCAAATTACCTCTTTTAATCATTATCATCATAGTTAGAAGGATTAGGTATAGTTGTAGAACCTTATTCACTCAACTACGTTTTGACGATTTTTGTTACTTTCAGAGCTTTTGCAGGAGTAAACTGCTGAAACGGACTGTAAGAAGAATACGTTTTTGTTACTTTCAAAGCTTTTGCAGAAGGAGTAAACAGCTAAAACGGACTGTAAGAGGAATGCTTAAAATTACACTGTTTCCTACTAGCAAATTACCTCTTTTAATCATTATCATCATAGTTAGAAGGATTAGGTATAGTTGTAGAACCTTATTGACTCAACTACGTTTTGACCATTTTTGTTACTTTCAAAGCTTTTGCAGAAGGAGTAAACAGCTAAAACGGACTGTAAGAGGAATGCTTAAACTTACACTGTTTCCTACAAGCAAATTACCTCTTTTAATCATTATCATCATAGTTAGAAGGATTAGGTATAGTTGTAGAACCTTATTCACTCAACTACGTTTTGACCATTTTTGTTACTTTCAAAGCTTTTGCAGGAGTAAACAGCTAAAACGGACTGTATGAAGAATGCTTTATCTTACACTGTTTCTATCAAGCAAATGACCTTTTTCATCATTTTCATTATAATATGAAGGATTTGTATAGTTGTAGAAACTGATTCACTCAACTAATTTTGGACCATTTTTGTTACTTTCAAAGCATTAACAGCTAAAACGGACTGTATGAAGAATGCTTTAGCTTACACTGTTTCTATCAAGCAAATGACCTTTTTTCATCATTATCATTATGGTTTGAAGGATTAGGTATAGTTTTAGAACCTGATTCACTCAACTACGTTTTGACCATTATTGTTACTTTCAAAGCTATTGCAGAAGGGGTAAACAGCTAAAACGGACTGTAAGAGGAATGCTTAAAATTACACTGTTTCCTACTAGCAAATTACCTCTTTTAATCATTATCATCATAGTTAGAAGGATTAGGTATAGTTGTAGAACCTTATTGACTCAACTACGTTTTGACCATTTTTGTTACTTTCAAAGCTTTTGCAGAAGGAGTAAACAGCTAAAACGGACTGTAAGAGGAATGCTTAAAATTACACTGTTTCCTACTAGCAAATTACCTCTTTTAATCATTATCATCATAGTTAGAAGGATTAGGTATAGTAGTAGAACCTTATTGACTCAACTACGTTTTGACCATTTTTGTTACTTTCAAAGCTTTTGCAGGAGTAAACAGCTAAAACGGACTGTATGAAGAATGCTTTATCTTACACTGTTTCTATCAAGCAAATGACCTTTTTAATCATTATCATCATAGTTAGAAGGATTAGGTATAGTTGTAGAACCTGATTCACTCAACTACGTTTGGACCATTTTTGTTACTTTCAAAGCTTTTGCAGGAGTAAACTGCTGAAACGGACTGTAAGAGGAATACGTTTTTGTTACTTTCAAAGCTTTTGCAGAAGGAGTAAACAGCTAAAACGGACTGTATGAAGAATGCTTTATCTTACACTGTTTCTATCAAGCAAATGACCTTTTTCATCATTTTCATTATAATATGAAGGATTTGTATAGTTGTAGAAACTGATTCACTCAACTACGTTTGGACCATTTTTGTTACTTTCAAAGCATTAACAGCTTAAACGGACTGTATGAAGAATGCTTTAGCTTACACTGTTTCTATCAAGCAAATGACCTTTTTTCATCATTATCATTATGGTTTGAAGGATTAGGTATAGTTGTAGAACCTGATTCACTCAACTACGTTTTGACCATTTTTGTTACTTTCAAAGCTTTTGCAGAAGGAGTAAACAGCTAAAACGGACTGTATGAAGAATGCTTTATCTTACACTGTTTCTATCAAGCAAATGACCTTTTTCATCATTTTCATTATAATATGAAGGATTTGTATAGTTGTAGAACCTGATTCACTCAGCTACGTTTTGACCATTATTGTTACTTTCAAAGCATAAACAGATAAAACGGACTTTAAGAGGAATGCTTAAGCAAACACTGTTTCTATCAAGCAAATGACCTTTTTCATCATTTTCATTATAATATGAAGGATTTGTATAGTTGTAGAAACTGATTCACTCAACTACGTTTTGACCATTATTGTTACTTTCAAAGCTTTTGTAGAAGGAGTAAACAGCTAAAACGGACTGTAAGAGGAATGCTTAAACTTACACTGTTTCCTACTAGCAAATTACCTCTTTTAATCATTATCATCATAGTTAGAAGGATTAGGTATAGTTGTAGAACCTGATTCACTCAACTACGTTTTGACCATTTTTGTTACTTTCAAAGCTTTTGCAGAAGGAGTAAACAGCTAAAACGGACTGTATGAAGAATGCTTTAGCTTACACTGTTTCCTACAAGCAAATGACCTTTTTTCATCATTATCATTATGGTTTGAAGGATTAGGTATAGTTTTAGAACCTGATTCACTCTACTACGTTTTGACCATTATTGTTACTTTCAAAGCTTTTGTAGAAGGAGTAAACAGCTAAAACGGACTGTAAGAGGAATGCTTAAACTAACACTGTTTCCTACAAGCAAATTACCTCTTTTAATCATTATCATCATAGTTAGAAGGATTAAGTATAGTTGTAGAACCTGATTCACTCAACTACGTTTTGACCATTTTTGTTACTTTCAAAGATTTTGCAGGAGTAAACAGCTAAAACGGACTGTATGAAGAATGCTTTATCTTACACTGTTTCTATCAAGCAAATGACCTTTTTTCATCATTATCATTATGGTTTGAAGGATTAGGTATAGTTTTAGAACCTGATTCACTCAACTACGTTTTGACCATTATTGTTACTTTCAAAGCTATTGCAGAAGGAGTAAACAGCTAAAACGGACTGTAAGAGGAATGCTTAAAATTACACTGTTTCCTACTAGCAAATTACCTCTTTTAATCATTATCATCATAGTTAGAAGGATTAGGTATAGTTGTAGAACCTGATTCACTCAACTACGTTTGGACCATTTTTGTTACTTTCAAAGCTTTTGCAGGAGTAAACTGCTGAAACGGACTGTAAGAAGAATACGTTTTTGTTACTTTCAAAGCTTTTGCAGAAGGAGTAAACAGCTAAAACGGACTGTAAGAGGAATGCTTAAACTAACACTGTTTCCTACAAGCAAATTACCTCTTTTAATCATTATCATCATAGTTAGAAGGATTAAGTATAGTTGTAGAACCTGATTCACTCAACTACGTTTTGACCATTTTTGTTACTTTCAAAGCTTTTGCAGGAGTAAACAGCTAAAACGGACTGTATGAAGAATGCTTTATCTTACACTGTTTCTATCAAGCAAATGACCTTTTTTCATCATTATCATTATGGTTTGAAGGATTAGGTATAGTTTTAGAACCTGATTCACTCAACTACGTTTTGACCATTATTGTTACTTTCAAAGCTATTGCAGAAGGAGTAAACAGCTAAAACGGACTGTAAGAGGAATGCTTAAAATTACACTGTTTCCTACTAGCAAATTACCTCTTTTAATCATTATCATCATAGTTAGAAGGATTAGGTATAGTTGTAGAACCTGATTCACTCAACTACGTTTGGACCATTTTTGTTACTTTCAAAGCTTTTGCAGGAGTAAACTGCTGAAACGGACTGTAAGAGGAATACGTTTTTGTTACTTTCAAAGCTTTTGCAGAAGGAGTAAACAGCTAAAACGGACTGTAAGAGGAATGCTTAAACTTACACTGTTTCCTACAAGCAAATTACCTCTTTTAATCATTATCATCATAGTTAGAAGGATTAGGTATAGTTGTAGAACCTTATTCACTCAACTACGTTTTGACCATTTTTGTTACTTTCAAAGCTTTTGCAGGAGTAAACAGCTAAAACGGACTGTATGAAGAATGCTTTATCTTACACTGTTTCTATCAAGCAAATGACCTTTTTCATCATTTTCATTATAATATGAAGGATTTGTATAGTTGTAGAACCTGATTCACTCAGCTACGTTTTGACCATTATTGTTACTTTCAAAGCTTTTGCAGGAGTAAACTGCTGAAACGGACTGTAAGAGGAATGCTTAAAATTACACTGTTTCCTACTAGCAAATTACCTCTTTTAATCATTATCATCATAGTTAGAAGGATTAGGTATAGTTGTAGAACCTTATTGACTCAACTATGTTTTGACCATTTTTGTTACTTTCAAAGCTTTTGCAGAAGGAGTAAACAGCTAAAACGGACTGTATGAAGAATGCTTTATCTTACACTGTTTCTATCAAGCAAATGACCTTTTTCATCATTTTCATTATAATATGAAGGATTTGTATAGTTGTAGAAACTGATTCACTCAACTACGTTTGGACCATTTTTGTTACTTTCAAAGCATTAACAGCTAAAACGGACTGTATGAAGAATGCTTTAGCTTACACTGTTTCTATCAAGCAAATGACCTTTTTTCATCATTATCATTATGGTTTGAAGGATTAGGTATAGTTTTTGGAACCTGATTCACTCAACTACGTTTTGACCATTATTGTTACTTTCAAAGCTATTGCAGAAGGGGTAAACAGCTAAAACGGACTGTAAGAGGAATGCTTAAAATTACACTGTTTCCTACTAGCAAATTACCTCTTTTAATCATTATCATCATAGTTAGAAGGATTAGGTATAGTTGTAGAACCTGATTCACTCAACTACGTTTGGACCATTTTTGTTACTTTCAAAGCTTTTGCAGGAGTAAACTGCTGAAACGGACTGTAAGAGGAATACGTTTTTGTTACTTTCAAAGCTTTTGCAGAAGGAGTAAACAGCTAAAACGGACTGTAAGAGGAATGCTTAAACTTACACTGTTTCCTACAAGCAAATTACCTCTTTTAATCATTATCATCATAGTTAGAAGGATTAGGTATAGTTGTAGAACCTTATTCACTCAACTACGTTTTGACCATTTTTGTTACTTTCAAAGCTTTTGCAGGAGTAAACAGCTAAAACGGACTGTATGAAGAATGCTTTATCTTACACTGTTTCTATCAAGCAAATGACCTTTTTCATCATTTTCATTATAATATGAAGGATTTGTATAGTTGTAGAACCTGATTCACTCAGCTACGTTTTGACCATTATTGTTACTTTCAAAGCTTTTGCAGGAGTAAACTGCTGAAACGGACTGTAAGAGGAATGCTTAAAATTACAGTTTCCTACTAGCAAATTACCTCTTTTAATCATTATCATCATAGTTAGAAGGATTAGGTATAGTTGTAGAACCTTATTGACTCAACTATGTTTTGACCATTTTTGTTACTTTCAAAGCTTTTGCAGAAGGAGTAAACAGCTAAAACGGACTGTATGAAGAATGCTTTATCTTACACTGTTTCTATCAAGCAAATGACCTTTTTCATCATTTTCATTATAATATGAAGGATTTGTATAGTTGTAGAAACTGATTCACTCAACTACGTTTGGACCATTTTTGTTACTTTCAAAGCATTAACAGCTAAAACGGACTGTATGAAGAATGCTTTAGCTTACACTGTTTCTATCAAGCAAATGACCTTTTTTCATCATTATCATTATGGTTTGAAGGATTAGGTATAGTTTTTGGAACCTGATTCACTCAACTACGTTTTGACCATTATTGTTACTTTCAAAGCTATTGCAGAAGGGGTAAACAGCTAAAACGGACTGTAAGAGGAATGCTTAAAATTACACTGTTTCCTACTAGCAAATTACCTCTTTTAATCATTATCATCATAGTTAGAAGGATTAGGTATAGTTGTAGAACCTGATTCACTCAACTACGTTTTGACCATTTTTGTTACTTTCAAAGCTTTTGCAGAAGGAGTAAACAGCTAAAACGGACTGTAAGAGGAATGCTTAAACTTACACTGTTTCCTACAAGCAAATTACCTCTTTTAATCATTATCATCATAGTTAGAAGGATTAGGTATAGTTGTAGAACCTTATTGACTCAACTACGTTTTGACCATTTTTGTTACTTTCAAAGCTTTTGCAGGAGTAAACAGCTAAAACGGACTGTATGAAGAATGCTTTAGCTTACACTGTTTCTATCAAGCAAATGACCTTTTTTCATCATTATCATTATGGTTTGAAGGATTAGGTATAGTTTTAGAACCTGATTCACTCAACTACGTTTTGACCATTATTGTTACTTTCAAAGCTATTGCAGAAGGAGTAAACAGCTAAAACGGACTGTAAGAGGAATGCTTAAACTTACACTGTTTCCTACTAGCAAATTACCTCTTTTAATCATTATCATCATAGTTAGAAGGATTAGGTATAGTTGTAGAACCTGATTCACTCAACTACGTTTTGACCATTTTTGTTACTTTCAAAGCTTTTGCAGAAGGAGTAAACAGCTAAAACGGACTGTAAGAGGAATGCTTAAACTTACACTGTTTCCTACAAGCAAATTACCTCTTTTAATCATTATCATCATAGTTAGAAGGATTAGGTATAGTTGTAGAACCTTATTGACTCAACTACGTTTTGACCATTTTTGTTACTTTCAAAGCTTTTGCAGGAGTAAACAGCTAAAACGGACTGTATGAAGAATGCTTTAGCTTACACTGTTTCTATCAAGCAAATGACCTTTTTTCATCATTATCATTATGGTTTGAAGGATTAGGTATAGTTTTAGAACCTGATTCACTCAACTACGTTTTGACCATTATTGTTACTTTCAAAGCTATTGCAGAAGGAGTAAACAGCTAAAACGGACTGTAAGAGGAATGCTTAAACTTACACTGTTTCCTACTAGCAAATTACCTCTTTTAATCATTATCATCATAGTTAGAAGGATTAGGTATAGTTGTAGAACCTGATTCACTCAACTACGTTTTGACCATTTTTGTTACTTTCAAAGCTTTTGCAGAAGGAGTAAACAGCTAAAACGGACTGTAAGAGGAATGCTTAAACTTACACTGTTTCCTACAAGCAAATTACCTCTTTTAATCATTATCATCATAGTTAGAAGGATTAGGTATAGTTGTAGAACCTTATTCACTCAACTACGTTTTGACGATTTTTGTTACTTTCAGAGCTTTTGCAGGAGTAAACTGCTGAAACGGACTGTAAGAAGAATACGTTTTTGTTACTTTCAAAGCTTTTGCAGAAGGAGTAAACAGCTAAAACGGACTGTAAGAGGAATGCTTAAAATTACACTGTTTCCTACTAGCAAATTACCTCTTTTAATCATTATCATCATAGTTAGAAGGATTAGGTATAGTTGTAGAACCTTATTGACTCAACTACGTTTTGACCATTTTTGTTACTTTCAAAGCTTTTGCAGAAGGAGTAAACAGCTAAAACGGACTGTAAGAGGAATGCTTAAACTTACACTGTTTCCTACAAGCAAATTACCTCTTTTAATCATTATCATCATAGTTAGAAGGATTAGGTATAGTTGTAGAACCTTATTCACTCAACTACGTTTTGACCATTTTTGTTACTTTCAAAGCTTTTGCAGGAGTAAACAGCTAAAACGGACTGTATGAAGAATGCTTTATCTTACACTGTTTCTATCAAGCAAATGACCTTTTTCATCATTTTCATTATAATATGAAGGATTTGTATAGTTGTAGAAACTGATTCACTCAACTAATTTTGGACCATTTTTGTTACTTTCAAAGCATTAACAGCTAAAACGGACTGTATGAAGAATGCTTTAGCTTACACTGTTTCTATCAAGCAAATGACCTTTTTTCATCATTATCATTATGGTTTGAAGGATTAGGTATAGTTTTAGAACCTGATTCACTCAACTACGTTTTGACCATTATTTTACTTTCAAAGCTTTTGTAGAAGGAGTAAACAGCTAAAACGGACTGTAAGAGGAATGCTTAAACTTACAACTGTTTCCTACTAGCAAATTACCTCTTTTAATCATTATCATCATAGTTAGAAGGATTAGGTATAGTTGTAAAACCTGATTCACTCAACTACGTTTTGACCATTTTTGTTACTTTCAAAGCTTTTGTAGAAGGAGTAAACAGCTAAAACGGACTGTATGAAGAAAGCTTTATCTTACACTGTTTCTATCAAGCAAATGACCTTTTTCATCATTTTCATTATAATATGAAGGATTTGTATAGTTGTAGAAACTGATTCACTCAACTACGTTTGGACCATTTTTGTTACTTTCAAAGCTTTTGTAGAAGGAGTAAACAGCTAAAACGGACTGTAAGAGGAATGCTTAAACTAACACTTTTTCCTACAAGCAAATTACCTCTTTTAATCATTATCATCATAGTTAGAAGGATTAGGTATAGTTGTAGAACCTTATTCACTCAACTACGTTTTGACCATTTTTGTTACTTTCAAAGCTTTTGCAGGAGTAAACAGCTAAAACGGACTGTATGAAGAATGCTTTAGCTTACACTGTTTCTATCAAGCAAATTACCTTTTTTCATCATTATCATTATGGTTTGAAGGATTAGGTATAGTTTTAGAACCTGATTCACTCAACTACGTTTTGACCATTATTGTTACTTTCAAAGCTATTGCAGAAGGAGTAAACAGCTAAAACGGACTGTAAGAGGAATGCTTAAAATTACACTGTTTCCTACTAGCAAATTACCTCTTTTAATCATTATCATCATAGTTAGAAGGATTAGGTATAGTTGTAGAACCTTATTGACTCAACTATGTTTTGACCATTTTTGTTACTTTCAAAGCTTTTGCAGAAGGAGTAAACAGCTAAAACGGACTGTATGAAGAATGCTTTATCTTACACTGTTTCTATCAAGCAAATGACCTTTTTCATCATTTTCATTATAATATGAAGGATTTGTATAGTTGTAGAAACTGATTCACTCAACTACGTTTGGACCATTTTTGTTACTTTCAAAGCATTAACAGCTAAAACGGACTGTATGAAGAATGCTTTAGCTTACACTGTTTCTATCAAGCAAATGACCTTTTTTCATCATTATCATTATGGTTTGAAGGATTAGGTATAGTTTTAGAACCTGATTCACTCAACTACGTTTTGACCATTATTGTTACTTTCAAAGCTATTCCAGAAGGGGTAAACAGCTAAAACGGACTGTAAGAGGAATGCTTAAAATTACACTGTTTCCTACTAGCAAATTACCTCTTTTAATCATTATCATCATAGTTAGAAGGATTAGGTATAGTTGTAGAACCTGATTCACTCAACTACGTTTTGACCATTTTTGTTACTTTCAAAGCTTTTGCAGAAGGAGTAAACAGCTAAAACGGACTGTAAGAGGAATGCTTAAACTTACACTGTTTCCTACAAGCAAATTACCTCTTTTAATCATTATCATCATAGTTAGAAGGATTAGGTATAGTTGTAGAACCTTATTCACTCAACTACGTTTTGACCATTTTTGTTACTTTCAAAGCTTTTGCAGGAGTAAACAGCTAAAACGGACTGTATGAAGAATGCTTTAGCTTACACTGTTTCTATCAAGCAAATGACCTTTTTTCATCATTATCATTATGGTTTGAAGGATTAGGTATAGTTTTAGAACCTGATTCACTCAACTACGTTTTGACCATTATTGTTACTTTCAAAGCTATTGCAGAAGGAGTAAACAGCTAAAACGGACTGTAAGAGGAATGCTTAAACTTACACTGTTTCCTACTAGCAAATTACCTCTTTTAATCATTATCATCATAGTTAGAAGGATTAGGTATAGTTGTAGAACCTGATTCACTCAACTACGTTTTGACCATTTTTGTTACTTTCAAAGCTTTTGCAGAAGGAGTAAACAGCTAAAACGGACTGTAAGAGGAATGCTTAAACTTACACTGTTTCCTACAAGCAAATTACCTCTTTTAATCATTATCATCATAGTTAGAAGGATTAGGTATAGTTGTAGAACCTTATTCACTCAACTACGTTTTGACGATTTTTGTTACTTTCAGAGCTTTTGCAGGAGTAAACTGCTGAAACGGACTGTAAGAAGAATACGTTTTTGTTACTTTCAAAGCTTTTGCAGAAGGAGTAAACAGCTAAAACGGACTGTAAGAGGAATGCTTAAAATTACACTGTTTCCTACTAGCAAATTACCTCTTTTAATCATTATCATCATAGTTAGAAGGATTAGGTATAGTTGTAGAACCTTATTGACTCAACTACGTTTTGACCATTTTTGTTACTTTCAAAGCTTTTGCAGAAGGAGTAAACAGCTAAAACGGACTGTAAGAGGAATGCTTAAACTTACACTGTTTCCTACAAGCAAATTACCTCTTTTAATCATTATCATCATAGTTAGAAGGATTAGGTATAGTTGTAGAACCTTATTCACTCAACTACGTTTTGACCATTTTTGTTACTTTCAAAGCTTTTGCAGGAGTAAACAGCTAAAACGGACTGTATGAAGAATGCTTTATCTTACACTGTTTCTATCAAGCAAATGACCTTTTTCATCATTTTCATTATAATATGAAGGATTTGTATAGTTGTAGAAACTGATTCACTCAACTAATTTTGGACCATTTTTGTTACTTTCAAAGCATTAACAGCTAAAACGGACTGTATGAAGAATGCTTTAGCTTACACTGTTTCTATCAAGCAAATGACCTTTTTTCATCATTATCATTATGGTTTGAAGGATTAGGTATAGTTTTAGAACCTGATTCACTCAACTACGTTTTGACCATTATTGTTACTTTCAAAGCTATTGCAGAAGGGGTAAACAGCTAAAACGGACTGTAAGAGGAATGCTTAAAATTACACTGTTTCCTACTAGCAAATTACCTCTTTTAATCATTATCATCATAGTTAGAAGGATTAGGTATAGTTGTAGAACCTTATTGACTCAACTACGTTTTGACCATTTTTGTTACTTTCAAAGCTTTTGCAGAAGGAGTAAACAGCTAAAACGGACTGTAAGAGGAATGCTTAAAATTACACTGTTTCCTACTAGCAAATTACCTCTTTTAATCATTATCATCATAGTTAGAAGGATTAGGTATAGTAGTAGAACCTTATTGACTCAACTACGTTTTGACCATTTTTGTTACTTTCAAAGCTTTTGCAGGAGTAAACAGCTAAAACGGACTGTATGAAGAATGCTTTATCTTACACTGTTTCTATCAAGCAAATGACCTTTTTAATCATTATCATCATAGTTAGAAGGATTAGGTATAGTTGTAGAACCTGATTCACTCAACTACGTTTGGACCATTTTTGTTACTTTCAAAGCTTTTGCAGGAGTAAACTGCTGAAACGGACTGTAAGAGGAATACGTTTTTGTTACTTTCAAAGCTTTTGCAGAAGGAGTAAACAGCTAAAACGGACTGTATGAAGAATGCTTTATCTTACACTGTTTCTATCAAGCAAATGACCTTTTTCATCATTTTCATTATAATATGAAGGATTTGTATAGTTGTAGAAACTGATTCACTCAACTACGTTTGGACCATTTTTGTTACTTTCAAAGCATTAACAGCTTAAACGGACTGTATGAAGAATGCTTTAGCTTACACTGTTTCTATCAAGCAAATGACCTTTTTTCATCATTATCATTATGGTTTGAAGGATTAGGTATAGTTGTAGAACCTGATTCACTCAACTACGTTTTGACCATTTTTGTTACTTTCAAAGCTTTTGCAGAAGGAGTAAACAGCTAAAACGGACTGTATGAAGAATGCTTTATCTTACACTGTTTCTATCAAGCAAATGACCTTTTTCATCATTTTCATTATAATATGAAGGATTTGTATAGTTGTAGAACCTGATTCACTCAGCTACGTTTTGACCATTATTGTTACTTTCAAAGCTTTTGCAGGAGTAAACTGCTGAAACGGACTGTAAGAGGAATGCTTAAAATTACACTGTTTCCTACTAGCAAATTACCTCTTTTAATCATTATCATCATAGTTAGAAGGATTAGGTATAGTTGTAGAACCTTATTGACTCAACTACGTTTTGACCATTTTTGTTACTTTCAAAGCTTTTGCAGGAGTAAACAGCTAAAACGGACTGTATGAAGAATGCTTTATCTTACACTGTTTCTATCAAGCAAATGACCTTTTTAATCATTATCATCATAGTTAGAAGGATTAGGTATAGTTGTAGAACCTGATTCACTCAACTACGTTTGGACCATTTTTGTTACTTTCAAAGCTTTTGCAGGAGTAAACTGCTGAAACGGACTGTAAGAGGAATACGTTTTTGTTACTTTCAAAGCTTTTGCAGAAGGAGTAAACAGCTAAAACGGACTGTATGAAGAATGCTTTATCTTACACTGTTTATATCAAGCAAATGACCTTTTTCATCATTTTCATTATAATATGAAGGATTTGTATAGTTGTAGAAACTGATTCACTCAGCTACGTTTTGACCATTATTGTTACTTTCAAAGCATAAACAGATAAAACGGACTTTAAGAGGAATGCTTAAGCAAACACTGTTTCTATCAAGCAAATGACCTTTTTCATCATTTTCATTATAATATGAAGGATTTGTATAGTTGTAGAAACTGATTCACTCAACTACGTTTTGACCATTATTGTTACTTTCAAAGCTTTTGTAGAAGGAGTAAACAGCTAAAACGGACTGTAAGAGGAATGCTTAAACTTACACTGTTTCCTACTAGCAAATTACCTCTTTTAATCATTATCATCATAGTTAGAAGGATTAGGTATAGTTGTAGAACCTGATTCACTCAACTACGTTTTGACCATTTTTGTTACTTTCAAAGCTTTTGCAGAAGGAGTAAACAGCTAAAACGGACTGTATGAAGAATGCTTTAGCTTACACTGTTTCCTACAAGCAAATGACCTTTTTTCATCATTATCATTATGGTTTGAAGGATTAGGTATAGTTTTAGAACCTGATTCACTCTACTACGTTTTGACCATTATTGTTACTTTCAAAGCTTTTGTAGAAGGAGTAAACAGCTAAAACGGACTGTAAGAGGAATGCTTAAACTAACACTGTTTCCTACAAGCAAATTACCTCTTTTAATCATTATCATCATAGTTAGAAGGATTAAGTATAGTTGTAGAACCTGATTCACTCAACTACGTTTTGACCATTTTTGTTACTTTCAAAGCTTTTGCAGGAGTAAACAGCTAAAACGGACTGTATGAAGAATGCTTTATCTTACACTGTTTCTATCAAGCAAATGACCTTTTTTCATCATTATCATTATGGTTTGAAGGATTAGGTATAGTTTTAGAACCTGATTCACTCAACTACGTTTTGACCATTATTGTTACTTTCAAAGCTATTGCAGAAGGAGTAAACAGCTAAAACGGACTGTAAGAGGAATGCTTAAAATTACACTGTTTCCTACTAGCAAATTACCTCTTTTAATCATTATCATCATAGTTAGAAGGATTAGGTATAGTTGTAGAACCTGATTCACTCAACTACGTTTGGACCATTTTTGTTACTTTCAAAGCTTTTGCAGGAGTAAACTGCTGAAACGGACTGTAAGAAGAATACGTTTTTGTTACTTTCAAAGCTTTTGCAGAAGGAGTAAACAGCTAAAACGGACTGTAAGAGGAATGCTTAAACTTACACTGTTTCCTACAAGCAAATTACCTCTTTTAATCATTATCATCATAGTTAGAAGGATTAGGTATAGTTGTAGAACCTTATTCACTCAACTACGTTTTGACCATTTTTGTTACTTTCAAAGCTTTTGCAGGAGTAAACAGCTAAAACGGACTGTATGAAGAATGCTTTATCTTACACTGTTTCTATCAAGCAAATGACCTTTTTCATCATTTTCATTATAATATGAAGGATTTGTATAGTTGTAGAACCTGATTCACTCAGCTACGTTTTGACCATTATTGTTACTTTCAAAGCTTTTGCAGGAGTAAACTGCTGAAACGGACTGTAAGAGGAATGCTTAAAATTACACTGTTTCCTACTAGCAAATTACCTCTTTTAATCATTATCATCATAGTTAGAAGGATTAGGTATAGTTGTAGAACCTTATTGACTCAACTATGTTTTGACCATTTTTGTTACTTTCAAAGCTTTTGCAGAAGGAGTAAACAGCTAAAACGGACTGTATGAAGAATGCTTTATCTTACACTGTTTCTATCAAGCAAATGACCTTTTTCATCATTTTCATTATAATATGAAGGATTTGTATAGTTGTAGAAACTGATTCACTCAACTACGTTTGGACCATTTTTGTTACTTTCAAAGCATTAACAGCTAAAACGGACTGTATGAAGAATGCTTTAGCTTACACTGTTTCTATCAAGCAAATGACCTTTTTTCATCATTATCATTATGGTTTGAAGGATTAGGTATAGTTTTAGAACCTGATTCACTCAACTACGTTTTGACCATTATTGTTACTTTCAAAGCTATTGCAGAAGGGGTAAACAGCTAAAACGGACTGTAAGAGGAATGCTTAAAATTACACTGTTTCCTACTAGCAAATTACCTCTTTTAATCATTATCATCATAGTTAGAAGGATTAGGTATAGTTGTAGAACCTTATTGACTCAACTACGTTTTGACCATTTTTGTTACTTTCAAAGCTTTTGCAGAAGGAGTAAACAGCTAAAACGGACTGTAAGAGGAATGCTTAAACTTACACTGTTTCCTACAAGCAAATTACCTCTTTTAATCATTATCATCATAGTTAGAAGGATTAGGTATAGTTGTAGAACCTTATTGACTCAACTACGTTTTGACCATTTTTGTTACTTTCAAAGCTTTTGCAGGAGTAAACAGCTAAAACGGACTGTATGAAGAATGCTTTAGCTTACACTGTTTCTATCAAGCAAATGACCTTTTTTCATCATTATCATTATGGTTTGAAGGATTAGGTATAGTTTTAGAACCTGATTCACTCAACTACGTTTTGACCATTATTGTTACTTTCAAAGCTATTGCAGAAGGAGTAAACAGCTAAAACGGACTGTAAGAGGAATGCTTAAACTTACACTGTTTCCTACTAGCAAATTACCTCTTTTAATCATTATCATCATAGTTAGAAGGATTAGGTATAGTTGTAGAACCTGATTCACTCAACTACGTTTTGACCATTTTTGTTACTTTCAAAGCTTTTGCAGAAGGAGTAAACAGCTAAAACGGACTGTAAGAGGAATGCTTAAACTTACACTGTTTCCTACAAGCAAATTACCTCTTTTAATCATTATCATCATAGTTAGAAGGATTAGGTATAGTTGTAGAACCTTATTCACTCAACTACGTTTTGACGATTTTTGTTACTTTCAGAGCTTTTGCAGGAGTAAACTGCTGAAACGGACTGTAAGAAGAATACGTTTTTGTTACTTTCAAAGCTTTTGCAGAAGGAGTAAACAGCTAAAACGGACTGTAAGAGGAATGCTTAAAATTACACTGTTTCCTACTAGCAAATTACCTCTTTTAATCATTATCATCATAGTTAGAAGGATTAGGTATAGTTGTAGAACCTTATTGACTCAACTACGTTTTGACCATTTTTGTTACTTTCAAAGCTTTTGCAGAAGGAGTAAACAGCTAAAACGGACTGTAAGAGGAATGCTTAAACTTACACTGTTTCCTACAAGCAAATTACCTCTTTTAATCATTATCATCATAGTTAGAAGGATTAGGTATAGTTGTAGAACCTTATTCACTCAACTACGTTTTGACCATTTTTGTTACTTTCAAAGCTTTTGCAGAAGGAGTAAACAGCTAAAACGGACTGTATGAAGAATGCTTTATCTTACACTGTTTCTATCAAGCAAATGACCTTTTTCATCATTTTCATTATAATATGAAGGATTTGTATAGTTGTAGAAACTGATTCACTCAGCTACGTTTTGACCATTATTGTTACTTTCAAAGCATAAACAGATAAAACGGACTTTAAGAGGAATGCTTAAGCAAACACTGTTTCTATCAAGCAAATGACCTTTTTCATCATTTTCATTATAATATGAAGGATTTGTATAGTTGTAGAAACTGATTCACTCAACTACGTTTTGACCATTATTGTTACTTTCAAAGCTTTTGTAGAAGGAGTAAACAGCTAAAACGGACTGTAAGAGGAATGCTTAAACTTACACTGTTTCCTACTAGCAAATTACCTCTTTTAATCATTATCATCATAGTTAGAAGGATTAGGTATAGTTGTAGAACCTGATTCACTCAACTACGTTTTGACCATTTTTGTTACTTTCAAAGCTTTTGCAGAAGGAGTAAACAGCTAAAACGGACTGTATGAAGAATGCTTTAGCTTACACTGTTTCCTACAAGCAAATGACCTTTTTTCATCATTATCATTATGGTTTGAAGGATTAGGTATAGTTTTAGAACCTGATTCACTCTACTACGTTTTGACCATTATTGTTACTTTCAAAGCTTTTGTAGAAGGAGTAAACAGCTAAAACGGACTGTAAGAGGAATGCTTAAACTAACACTGTTTCCTACAAGCAAATTACCTCTTTTAATCATTATCATCATAGTTAGAAGGATTAAGTATAGTTGTAGAACCTGATTCACTCAACTACGTTTTGACCATTTTTGTTACTTTCAAAGCTTTTGCAGGAGTAAACAGCTAAAACGGACTGTATGAAGAATGCTTTATCTTACACTGTTTCTATCAAGCAAATGACCTTTTTTCATCATTATCATTATGGTTTGAAGGATTAGGTATAGTTTTAGAACCTGATTCACTCAACTACGTTTTGACCATTATTGTTACTTTCAAAGCTATTGCAGAAGGAGTAAACAGCTAAAACGGACTGTAAGAGGAATGCTTAAAATTACACTGTTTCCTACTAGCAAATTACCTCTTTTAATCATTATCATCATAGTTAGAAGGATTAGGTATAGTTGTAGAACCTGATTCACTCAACTACGTTTGGACCATTTTTGTTACTTTCAAAGCTTTTGCAGGAGTAAACTGCTGAAACGGACTGTAAGAAGAATACGTTTTTGTTACTTTCAAAGCTTTTGCAGAAGGAGTAAACAGCTAAAACGGACTGTAAGAGGAATGCTTAAACTTACACTGTTTCCTACAAGCAAATTACCTCTTTTAATCATTATCATCATAGTTAGAAGGATTAGGTATAGTTGTAGAACCTTATTCACTCAACTACGTTTTGACCATTTTTGTTACTTTCAAAGCTTTTGCAGGAGTAAACAGCTAAAACGGACTGTATGAAGAATGCTTTATCTTACACTGTTTCTATCAAGCAAATGACCTTTTTCATCATTTTCATTATAATATGAAGGATTTGTATAGTTGTAGAACCTGATTCACTCAGCTACGTTTTGACCATTATTGTTACTTTCAAAGCTTTTGCAGGAGTAAACTGCTGAAACGGACTGTAAGAGGAATGCTTAAAATTACACTGTTTCCTACTAGCAAATTACCTCTTTTAATCATTATCATCATAGTTAGAAGGATTAGGTATAGTTGTAGAACCTTATTGACTCAACTATGTTTTGACCATTTTTGTTACTTTCAAAGCTTTTGCAGAAGGAGTAAACAGCTAAAACGGACTGTATGAAGAATGCTTTATCTTACACTGTTTCTATCAAGCAAATGACCTTTTTCATCATTTTCATTATAATATGAAGGATTTGTATAGTTGTAGAAACTGATTCACTCAACTACGTTTGGACCATTTTTGTTACTTTCAAAGCATTAACAGCTAAAACGGACTGTATGAAGAATGCTTTAGCTTACACTGTTTCTATCAAGCAAATGACCTTTTTTCATCATTATCATTATGGTTTGAAGGATTAGGTATAGTTTTAGAACCTGATTCACTCAACTACGTTTTGACCATTATTGTTACTTTCAAAGCTATTGCAGAAGGGGTAAACAGCTAAAACGGACTGTAAGAGGAATGCTTAAAATTACACTGTTTCCTACTAGCAAATTACCTCTTTTAATCATTATCATCATAGTTAGAAGGATTAGGTATAGTTGTAGAACCTTATTGACTCAACTACGTTTTGACCATTTTTGTTACTTTCAAAGCTTTTGCAGAAGGAGTAAACAGCTAAAACGGACTGTAAGAGGAATGCTTAAACTTACACTGTTTCCTACAAGCAAATTACCTCTTTTAATCATTATCATCATAGTTAGAAGGATTAGGTATAGTTGTAGAACCTTATTGACTCAACTACGTTTTGACCATTTTTGTTACTTTCAAAGCTTTTGCAGGAGTAAACAGCTAAAACGGACTGTATGAAGAATGCTTTAGCTTACACTGTTTCTATCAAGCAAATGACCTTTTTTCATCATTATCATTATGGTTTGAAGGATTAGGTATAGTTTTAGAACCTGATTCACTCAACTACGTTTTGACCATTATTGTTACTTTCAAAGCTATTGCAGAAGGAGTAAACAGCTAAAACGGACTGTAAGAGGAATGCTTAAACTTACACTGTTTCCTACTAGCAAATTACCTCTTTTAATCATTATCATCATAGTTAGAAGGATTAGGTATAGTTGTAGAACCTGATTCACTCAACTACGTTTTGACCATTTTTGTTACTTTCAAAGCTTTTGCAGAAGGAGTAAACAGCTAAAACGGACTGTAAGAGGAATGCTTAAACTTACACTGTTTCCTACAAGCAAATTACCTCTTTTAATCATTATCATCATAGTTAGAAGGATTAGGTATAGTTGTAGAACCTTATTCACTCAACTACGTTTTGACGATTTTTGTTACTTTCAGAGCTTTTGCAGGAGTAAACTGCTGAAACGGACTGTAAGAAGAATACGTTTTTGTTACTTTCAAAGCTTTTGCAGAAGGAGTAAACAGCTAAAACGGACTGTAAGAGGAATGCTTAAAATTACACTGTTTCCTACTAGCAAATTACCTCTTTTAATCATTATCATCATAGTTAGAAGGATTAGGTATAGTTGTAGAACCTTATTGACTCAACTACGTTTTGACCATTTTTGTTACTTTCAAAGCTTTTGCAGAAGGAGTAAACAGCTAAAACGGACTGTAAGAGGAATGCTTAAACTTACACTGTTTCCTACAAGCAAATTACCTCTTTTAATCATTATCATCATAGTTAGAAGGATTAGGTATAGTTGTAGAACCTTATTCACTCAACTACGTTTTGACCATTTTTGTTACTTTCAAAGCTTTTGCAGGAGTAAACAGCTAAAACGGACTGTATGAAGAATGCTTTATCTTACACTGTTTCTATCAAGCAAATGACCTTTTTCATCATTTTCATTATAATATGAAGGATTTGTATAGTTGTAGAAACTGATTCACTCAACTAATTTTGGACCATTTTTGTTACTTTCAAAGCATTAACAGCTAAAACGGACTGTATGAAGAATGCTTTAGCTTACACTGTTTCTATCAAGCAAATGACCTTTTTTCATCATTATCATTATGGTTTGAAGGATTAGGTATAGTTTTAGAACCTGATTCACTCAACTACGTTTTGACCATTATTGTTACTTTCAAAGCTATTGCAGAAGGGGTAAACAGCTAAAACGGACTGTAAGAGGAATGCTTAAAATTACACTGTTTCCTACTAGCAAATTACCTCTTTTAATCATTATCATCATAGTTAGAAGGATTAGGTATAGTTGTAGAACCTTATTGACTCAACTACGTTTTGACCATTTTTGTTACTTTCAAAGCTTTTGCAGAAGGAGTAAACAGCTAAAACGGACTGTAAGAGGAATGCTTAAAATTACACTGTTTCCTACTAGCAAATTACCTCTTTTAATCATTATCATCATAGTTAGAAGGATTAGGTATAGTTGTAGAACCTTATTGACTCAACTACGTTTTGACCATTTTTGTTACTTTCAAAGCTTTTGCAGGAGTAAACAGCTAAAACGGACTGTATGAAGAATGCTTTATCTTACACTGTTTCTATCAAGCAAATGACCTTTTTAATCATTATCATCATAGTTAGAAGGATTAGGTATAGTTGTAGAACCTGATTCACTCAACTACGTTTGGACCATTTTTGTTACTTTCAAAGCTTTTGCAGGAGTAAACTGCTGAAACGGACTGTAAGAGGAATACGTTTTTGTTACTTTCAAAGCTTTTGCAGAAGGAGTAAACAGCTAAAACGGACTGTATGAAGAATGCTTTATCTTACACTGTTTCTATCAAGCAAATGACCTTTTTCATCATTTTCATTATAATATGAAGGATTTGTATAGTTGTAGAAACTGATTCACTCAACTACGTTTGGACCATTTTTGTTACTTTCAAAGCATTAACAGCTTAAACGGACTGTATGAAGAATGCTTTAGCTTACACTGTTTCTATCAAGCAAATGACCTTTTTTCATCATTATCATTATGGTTTGAAGGATTAGGTATAGTTGTAGAACCTGATTCACTCAACTACGTTTTGACCATTTTTGTTACTTTCAAAGCTTTTGCAGAAGGAGTAAACAGCTAAAACGGACTGTATGAAGAATGCTTTATCTTACACTGTTTCTATCAAGCAAATGACCTTTTTCATCATTTTCATTATAATATGAAGGATTTGTATAGTTGTAGAACCTGATTCACTCAGCTACGTTTTGACCATTATTGTTACTTTCAAAGCTTTTGCAGGAGTAAACTGCTGAAACGGACTGTAAGAGGAATGCTTAAAATTACACTGTTTCCTACTAGCAAATTACCTCTTTTAA
Source organism: Pungitius pungitius (assembly GCF_949316345.1). Taxonomy (NCBI): domain Eukaryota; kingdom Metazoa; phylum Chordata; class Actinopteri; order Perciformes; family Gasterosteidae; genus Pungitius; species Pungitius pungitius. Next base: position 8,661,591 of record NC_084908.1, read on the forward strand.
TCATTATCATCATAGTTAGAAGGATTAGGTATAGTTGTAGAACCTTATTGACTCAACTACGTTTTGACCATTTTTGTTACTTTCAAAGCTTTTGCAGGAGTAAACAGCTAAAACGGACTGTATGAAGAATGCTTTATCTTACACTGTTTCTATCAAGCAAATGACCTTTTTAATCATTATCATCATAGTTAGAAGGATTAGGTATAGTTGTAGAACCTGATTCACTCAACTACGTTTGGACCATTTTTGTTACTTTCAAAGCTTTTGCAGGAGTAAACTGCTGAAACGGACTGTAAGAGGAATACGTTTTTGTTACTTTCAAAGCTTTTGCAGAAGGAGTAAACAGCTAAAACGGACTGTATGAAGAATGCTTTATCTTACACTGTTTCTATCAAGCAAATGACCTTTTTCATCATTTTCATTATAATATGAAGGATTTGTATAGTTGTAGAAACTGATTCACTCAGCTACGTTTTGACCATTATTGTTACTTTCAAAGCATAAACAGATAAAACGGACTTTAAGAGGAATGCTTAAGCAAACACTGTTTCTATCAAGCAAATGACCTTTTTCATCATTTTCATTATAATATGAAGGATTTGTATAGTTGTAGAAACTGATTCACTCAACTACGTTTTGACCATTATTGTTACTTTCAAAGCTTTTGTAGAAGGAGTAAACAGCTAAAACGGACTGTAAGAGGAATGCTTAAACTTACACTGTTTCCTACTAGCAAATTACCTCTTTTAATCATTATCATCATAGTTAGAAGGATTAGGTATAGTTGTAGAACCTGATTCACTCAACTACGTTTTGACCATTTTTGTTACTTTCAAAGCTTTTGCAGAAGGAGTAAACAGCTAAAACGGACTGTATGAAGAATGCTTTAGCTTACACTGTTTCCTACAAGCAAATGACCTTTTTTCATCATTATCATTATGGTTTGAAGGATTAGGTATAGTTTTAGAACCTGATTCACTCTACTACGTTTTGACCATTATTGTTACTTTCAAAGCTTTTGTAGAAGGAGTAAACAGCTAAAACGGACTGTAAGAGGAATGCTTAAACTAACACTGTTTCCTACAAGCAAATTACCTCTTTTAATCATTATCATCATAGTTAGAAGGATTAAGTATAGTTGTAGAACCTGATTCACTCAACTACGTTTTGACCATTTTTGTTACTTTCAAAGCTTTTGCAGGAGTAAACAGCTAAAACGGACTGTATGAAGAATGCTTTATCTTACACTGTTTCTATCAAGCAAATGACCTTTTTTCATCATTATCATTATGGTTTGAAGGATTAGGTATAGTTTTAGAACCTGATTCACTCAACTACGTTTTGACCATTATTGTTACTTTCAAAGCTATTGCAGAAGGAGTAAACAGCTAAAACGGACTGTAAGAGGAATGCTTAAAATTACACTGTTTCCTACTAGCAAATTACCTCTTTAAAATCATTATCATCATAGTTAGAAGGATTAGGTATAGTTGTAGAACCTGATTCACTCAACTACGTTTGGACCATTTTTGTTACTTTCAAAGCTTTTGCAGGAGTAAACTGCTGAAACGGACTGTAAGAGGAATACGTTTTTGTTACTTTCAAAGCTTTTGCAGAAGGAGTAAACAGCTAAAACGGACTGTATGAAGAATGCTTTATCTTACACTGTTTCTATCAAGCAAATGACCTTTTTCATCATTTTCATTATAATATGAAGGATTTGTATAGTTGTAGAAACTGATTCACTCAACTACGTTTGGACCATTTTTGTTACTTTCAAAGCATAAACAGCTAAAATGGACTTTAAGAGGAATGCTTAAGCAAACACTGTTTCTATCAAGCAAATGACCTTTTTTCATCATTATCATTATGGTTTGAAGGATTAGGTATAGTTTTAGAACCTGATTCACTCAACTACGTTTTGACCATTATTGTTACTTTCAAAGCTATTGCAGAAGGAGTAAACAGCTAAAACGGACTGTAAGAGGAATGCTTAAAATTACACTGTTTCCTACTAGCAAATTACCTCTTTTAATCATTATCATCATAGTTAGAAGGATTAGGTATAGTTGTAGAACCTGATTCACTCAACTACGTTTGGACCATTTTTGTTACTTTCAAAGCTTTTGCAGGAGTAAACTGCTGAAACGGACTGTAAGAGGAATACGTTTTTGTTACTTTCAAAGCTTTTGCAGAAGGAGTAAACAGCTAAAACGGACTGTAAGAGGAATGCTTAAACTTACACTGTTTCCTACAAGCAAATTACCTCTTTTAATCATTATCATCATAGTTAGAAGGATTAGGTATAGTTGTAGAACCTTATTCACTCAACTACGTTTTGACCATTTTCGTTACTTTCAAAGCTTTTGCAGGAGTAAACAGCTAAAACGGACTGTATGAAGAATGCTTTATCTTACACTGTTTCTATCAAGCAAATGACCTTTTTCATCATTTTCATTATAATATGAAGGATTTGTATAGTTGTAGAACCTGATTCACTCAGCTACGTTTTGACCATTATTGTTACTTTCAAAGCTTTTGCAGGAGTAAACTGCTGAAACGGACTGTAAGAGGAATGCTTAAAATTACACTGTTTCCTACTAGCAAATTACCTCTTTTAATCATTATCATCATAGTTAGAAGGATTAGGTATAGTTGTAGAACCTTATTGACTCAACTATGTTTTGACCATTTTTGTTACTTTCAAAGCTTTTGCAGAAGGAGTAAACAGCTAAAACGGACTGTAAGAGGAATGCTTAAACTTACACTGTTTCCTACAAGCAAATTACCTCTTTTAATCATTATCATCATAGTTAGAAGGATTAGGTATAGTTGTAGAACCTTATTCACTCAACTACGTTTTGACCATTTTTGTTACTTTCAAAGCTTTTGCAGGAGTAAACAGCTAAAACGGACTGTATGAAGAATGCTTTATCTTACACTGTTTCTATCAAGCAAATGACCTTTTTCATCATTTTCATTATAATATGAAGGATTTGTATAGTTGTAGAAACTGATTCACTCAACTACGTTTGGACCATTTTTGTTACTTTCAAAGCATTAACAGCTAAAACGGACTGTATGAAGAATGCTTTAGCTTACACTGTTTCTATCAAGCAAATGACCTTTTTTCATCATTATCATTATGGTTTGAAGGATTAGGTATAGTTTTAGAACCTGATTCACTCAACTACGTTTTGACCATTATTGTTACTTTCAAAGCTATTGCAGAAGGGGTAAACAGCTAAAACGGACTGTAAGAGGAATGCTTAAAATTACACTGTTTCCTACTAGCAAATTACCTCTTTTAATCATTATCATCATAGTTAGAAGGATTAGGTATAGTTGTAGAACCTTATTGACTCAACTACGTTTTGACCATTTTTGTTACTTTCAAAGCTTTTGCAGAAGGAGTAAACAGCTAAAACGGACTGTAAGAGGAATGCTTAAACTTACACTGTTTCCTACAAGCAAATTACCTCTTTTAATCATTATCATCATAGTTAGAAGGATTAGGTATAGTTGTAGAACCTTATTGACTCAACTACGTTTTGACCATTTTTGTTACTTTCAAAGCTTTTGCAGGAGTAAACAGCTAAAACGGACTGTATGAAGAATGCTTTAGCTTACACTGTTTCTATCAAGCAAATGACCTTTTTTCATCATTATCATTATGGTTTGAAGGATTAGGTATAGTTTTAGAACCTGATTCACTCAACTACGTTTTGACCATTATTGTTACTTTCAAAGCTATTGCAGAAGGAGTAAACAGCTAAAACGGACTGTAAGAGGAATGCTTAAACTTACACTGTTTCCTACTAGCAAATTACCTCTTTTAATCATTATCATCATAGTTAGAAGGATTAGGTATAGTTGTAGAACCTGATTCACTCAACTACGTTTTGACCATTTTTGTTACTTTCAAAGCTTTTGCAGAAGGAGTAAACAGCTAAAACGGACTGTATGAAGAATGCTTTAGCTTACACTGTTTCCTACAAGCAAATGACCTTTTTCATCATTTTCATTATAATATGAAGGATTTGTATAGTTGTAGAAACTGATTCACTCAACTACGTTTGGACCATTTTTGTTACTTTCAAAGCATAAACAGCTAAAATGGACTTTAAGAGGAATGCTTAAGCAAACACTGTTTCTATCAAGCAAATGACCTTTTTTCATCATTATCATTATGGTTTGAAGGATTAGGTATAATTTTAGAACCTGATTCACTCTACTACGTTTTGACCATTTTTGTTACTTTCAAAGCTTTTGCAGGAGTAAACAGCTAAAACGGACTGTATGAAGAATGCTTTAGCTTACACTGTTTCTATCAAGCAAATGACCTTTTTTCATCATTATCATCATAGTTAGAAGGATTAGGTATAGTTGTAGAACCTGATTCACTCAACTACGTTTTGACCATTTTTGTTACTTTCAAAGCTTTTGCAGAAGGAGTAAACAGCTAAAACGGACTGTATGAAGAATGCTTTATCTTACACTGTTTCTATCAAGCAAATGACCTTTTTCATCATTTTCATTATAATATGAAGGATTTGTATAGTTGTAGAACCTGATTCACTCAGCTACGTTTTGACCATTATTGTTACTTTCAAAGCTTTTGCAGGAGTAAACTGCTGAAACGGACTGTAAGAGGAATGCTTAAAATTACACTGTTTCCTACTAGCAAATTACCTCTTTTAATCATTATCATCATAGTTAGAAGGATTAGGTATAGTTGTAGAACCTTATTGACTCAACTACGTTTTGACCATTTTTGTTACTTTCAAAGCTTTTGCAGGAGTAAACAGCTAAAACGGACTGTATGAAGAATGCTTTATCTTACACTGTTTCTATCAAGCAAATGACCTTTTTAATCATTATCATCATAGTTAGAAGGATTAGGTATAGTTGTAGAACCTGATTCACTCAACTACGTTTGGACCATTTTTGTTACTTTCAAAGCTTTTGCAGGAGTAAACTGCTGAAACGGACTGTAAGAGGAATACGTTTTTGTTACTTTCAAAGCTTTTGCAGAAGGAGTAAACAGCTAAAACGGACTGTATGAAGAATGCTTTATCTTACACTGTTTCTATCAAGCAAATGACCTTTTTCATCATTTTCATTATAATATGAAGGATTTGTATAGTTGTAGAAACTGATTCACTCAACTACGTTTGGACCATTTTTGTTACTTTCAAAGCATTAACAGCTTAAATGGACTGTATGAAGAATGCTTTAGCTTACACTGTTTCTATCAAGCAAATGACCTTTTTTCATCATTATCATTATGGTTTGAAGGATTAGGTATAGTTTTAGAACCTGATTCACTCAACTACGTTTTGACCATTATTGTTACTTTCAAAGCTATTGCAGAAGGAGTAAACAGCTAAAACGGACTGTAAGAGGAATGCTTAAAATTACACTGTTTCCTACTAGCAAATTACCTCTTTTAATCATTATCATCATAGTTAGAAGGATTAGGTATAGTTGTAGAACCTTATTCACTCAACTACGTTTGGACCATTTTTGTTACTTTCAAAGCTTTTGCAGGAGTAAACTGCTGAAACGGACTGTAAGAAGAATATGTTTTTGTTACTTTCAAAGCTTTTGCAGAAGGAGTAAACAGCTAAAACGGACTGTAAGAGGAATGCTTAAACTTACACTGTTTCCTACAAGCAAATTACCTCTTTTAATCATTATCATCATAGTTAGAAGGATTAGGTATAGTTGTAGAACCTTATTCACTCAACTACGTTTTGACCATTTTTGTTACTTTCAAAGCTTTTGCAGGAGTAAACAGCTAAAACGGACTGTATGAAGAATGCTTTATCTTACACTGTTTCTATCAAGCAAATGACCTTTTTCATCATTTTCATTATAATATGAAGGATTTGTATAGTTGTAGAACCTGATTCACTCAGCTACGTTTTGACCATTATTGTTACTTTCAAAGCTTTTGCAGGAGTAAACTGCTGAAACGGACTGTAAGAGGAATGCTTAAAATTACACTGTTTCCTACTAGCAAATTACCTCTTTTAATCATTATCATCATAGTTAGAAGGATTAGGTATAGTTGTAGAACCTTATTGACTCAACTACGTTTTGACCATTTTTGTTACTTTCAAAGCTTTTGCAGAAGGAGTAAACAGCTAAAACGGACTGTAAGAGGAATGCTTAAACTTACACTGTTTCCTACAAGCAAATTACCTCTTTTAATCATTATCATCATAGTTAGAAGGATTAGGTATAGTTGTAGAACCTTATTCACTCAACTACGTTTTGACCATTTTTGTTACTTTCAGAGCTTTTGCAGGAGTAAACTGCTGAAACGGACTGTAAGAAGAATACGTTTTTGTTACTTTCAAAGCTTTTGCAGAAGGAGTAAACAGCTAAAACGGACTGTAAGAGGAATGCTTAAAATTACACTGTTTCCTACTAGCAAATTACCTCTTTTAATCATTATCATCATAGTTAGAAGGATTAGGTATAGTTGTAGAACCTTATTGACTCAACTACGTTTTGACCATTTTTGTTACTTTCAAAGCTTTTGCAGAAGGAGTAAACAGCTAAAACGGACTGTAAGAGGAATGCTTAAACTTACACTGTTTCCTACAAGCAAATTACCTCTTTTAATCATTATCATCATAGTTAGAAGGATTAGGTATAGTTGTAGAACCTTATTCACTCAACTACGTTTTGACCATTTTTGTTACTTTCAAAGCTTTTGCAGGAGTAAACAGCTAAAACGGACTGTATGAAGAATGCTTTATCTTACACTGTTTCTATCAAGCAAATGACCTTTTTCATCATTTTCATTATAATATGAAGGATTTGTATAGTTGTAGAAACTGATTCACTCAACTACGTTTGGACCATTTTTGTTACTTTCAAAGCATTAACAGCTAAAACGGACTGTATGAAGAATGCTTTAGCTTACACTGTTTCTATCAAGCAAATGACCTTTTTTCATCATTATCATTATGGTTTGAAGGATTAGGTATAGTTTTAGAACCTGATTCACTCAACTACGTTTTGACCATTATTGTTACTTTCAAAGCTATTGCAGAAGGGGTAAACAGCTAAAACGGACTGTAAGAGGAATGCTTAAAATTACACTGTTTCCTACTAGCAAATTACCTCTTTTAATCATTATCATCATAGTTAGAAGGATTAGGTATAGTTGTAGAACCTTATTGACTCAACTACGTTTTGACCATTTTTGTTACTTTCAAAGCTTTTGCAGAAGGAGTAAACAGCTAAAACGGACTGTAAGAGGAATGCTTAAACTTACACTGTTTCCTACAAGCAAATTACCTCTTTTAATCATTATCATCATAGTTAGAAGGATTAGGTATAGTTGTAGAACCTTATTCACTCAACTACGTTTTGACCATTTTTGTTACTTTCAGAGCTTTTGCAGGAGTAAACTGCTGAAACGGACTGTAAGAAGAATACGTTTTTGTTACTTTCAAAGCTTTTGCAGAAGGAGTAAACAGCTAAAACGGACTGTAAGAGGAATGCTTAAAATTACACTGTTTCCTACTAGCAAATTACCTCTTTTAATCATTTTCATCATAGTTAGAAGGATTAGGTATAGTTGTAGAACCTTATTGACTCAACTACGTTTTGACCATTTTTGTTACTTTCAAAGCTTTTGCAGAATGAGTAAACAGCTAAAACGGACTGTAAGAGGAATGCTTAAACTTACACTGTTTCCTACAAGCAAATTACCTCTTTTAATCATTATCATCATAGTTAGAAGGATTAGGTATAGTTGTAGAACCTTATTCACTCAACTACGTTTGGACCATTTTTGTTACTTTCAAAGCTTTTGCAGGAGTAAACTGCTGAAACGGACTGTAAGAAGAATACGTTTTTGTTACTTTCAAAGCTTTTGCAGAAGGAGTAAACAGCTAAAACGGACTGTAAGAGGAATGCTTAAACTTACACTGTTTCCTACAAGCAAATTACCTCTTTTAATCATTATCATCATAGTTAGAAGGATTAGGTATAGTTGTAGAACCTTATTCACTCAACTACGTTTTGACCATTTTTGTTACTTTCAAAGCTTTTGCAGGAGTAAACAGCTAAAACGGACTGTATGAAGAATGCTTTATCTTACACTGTTTCTATCAAGCAAATGACCTTTTTCATCATTTTCATTATAATATGAAGGATTTGTATAGTTGTAGAACCTGATTCACTCAGCTACGTTTTGACCATTATTGTTACTTTCAAAGCTTTTGCAGGAGTAAACTGCTGAAACGGACTGTAAGAGGAATGCTTAAAATTACACTGTTTCCTACTAGCAAATTACCTCTTTTAATCATTATCATCATAGTTAGAAGGATTAGGTATAGTTGTAGAACCTTATTGACTCAACTATGTTTTGACCATTTTTGTTACTTTCAAAGCTTTTGCAGAAGGAGTAAACAGCTAAAACGGACTGTAAGAGGAATGCTTAAACTTACAGTTTCCTACAAGCAAATTACCTCTTTTAATCATTATCATCATAGTTAGAAGGATTAGGTATAGTTGTAGAACCTTATTCACTCAACTACGTTTTGACCATTTTTGTTACTTTCAAAGCTTTTGCAGGAGTAAACAGCTAAAACGGACTGTATGAAGAATGCTTTATCTTACACTGTTTCTATCAAGCAAATGACCTTTTTCATCATTTTCATTATAATATGAAGGATTTGTATAGTTGTAGAAACTGATTCACTCAACTACGTTTGGACCATTTTTGTTACTTTCAAAGCATTAACAGCTAAAACGGACTGTATGAAGAATGCTTTAGCTTACACTGTTTCTATCAAGCAAATGACCTTTTTTCATCATTATCATTATGGTTTGAAGGATTAGGTATAGTTTTAGAACCTGATTCACTCAACTACGTTTTGACCATTATTGTTACTTTCAAAGCTATTGCAGAAGGGGTAAACAGCTAAAACGGACTGTAAGAGGAATGCTTAAAATTACACTGTTTCCTATTAGCAAATTACCTCTTTTAATCATTATCATCATAGTTAGAAGGATTAGGTATAGTTGTAGAACCTTATTGACTCAACTACGTTTTGACCATTTTTGTTACTTTCAAAGCTTTTGCAGAAGGAGTAAACAGCTAAAACGGACTGTAAGAGGAATGCTTAAACTTACACTGTTTCCTACAAGCAAATTACCTCTTTTAATCATTATCATCATAGTTAGAAGGATTAGGTATAGTTGTAGAACCTTATTGACTCAACTACGTTTTGACCATTTTTGTTAGTTTCAAAGCTTTTGCAGGAGTAAACAGCTAAAACGGACTGTATGAAGAATGCTTTAGCTTACACTGTTTCTATCAAGCAAATGACCTTTTTTCATCATTATCATTATGGTTTGAAGGATTAGGTATAGTTTTAGAACCTGATTCACTCAACTATGTTTTGACCATTATTGTTACTTTCAAAGCTATTGCAGAAGGAGTAAACAGCTAAAACGGACTGTAAGAGGAATGCTTAAACTTACACTGTTTCCTACTAGCAAATTACCTCTTTTAATCATTATCATCATAGTTAGAAGGATTAGGTATAGTTGTAGAACCTGATTCACTCAACTACGTTTTGACCATTTTTGTTACTTTCAAAGCTTTTGCAGAAGGAGTAAACAGCTAAAACGGACTGTAAGAGGAATGCTTAAACTTACACTGTTTCCTACAAGCAAATTACCTCTTTTAATCATTATCATCATAGTTAGAAGGATTAGGTATAGTTGTAGAACCTTATTCACTCAACTACGTTTTGACCATTTTTGTTACTTTCAGAGCTTTTGCAGGAGTAAACTGCTGAAACGGAATGTAAGAAGAATACGTTTTTGTTACTTTCAAAGCTTTTGCAGAAGGAGTAAACAGCTAAAACGGACTGTAAGAGGAATGCTTAAAATTACACTGTTTCCTACTAGCAAATTACCTCTTTTAATCATTATCATCATAGTTAGAAGGATTAGGTATAGTTGTAGAACCTTATTGACTCAACTACGTTTTGACCATTTTTGTTACTTTCAAAGCTTTTGCAGAATGAGTAAACAGCTAAAACGGACTGTAAGAGGAATGCTTAAACTTACACTGTTTCCTACAAGCAAATTACCTCTTTTAATCATTATCATCATAGTTAGAAGGATTAGGTATAGTTGTAGAACCTTATTCACTCAACTACGTTTGGACCATTTTTGTTACTTTCAAAGCTTTTGCAGGAGTAAACTGCTGAAACGGACTGTAAGAAGAATACGTTTTTGTTACTTTCAAAGCTTTTGCAGAAGGAGTAAACAGCTAAAACGGACTGTAAGAGGAATGCTTAAACTTACACTGTTTCCTACAAGCAAATTACCTCTTTTAATCATTATCATCATAGTTAGAAGGATTAGGTATAGTTGTAGAACCTTATTCACTCAACTACGTTTTGACCATTTTTGTTACTTTCAAAGCTTTTGCAGGAGTAAACAGCTAAAACGGACTGTATGAAGAATGCTTTATCTTACACTGTTTCTATCAAGCAAATGACCTTTTTCATCATTTTCATTATAATATGAAGGATTTGTATAGTTGTAGAACCTGATTCACTCAGCTACGTTTTGACCATTATTGTTACTTTCAAAGCTTTTGCAGGAGTAAACTGCTGAAACGGACTGTAAGAGGAATGCTTAAAATTACACTGTTTCCTACTAGCAAATTACCTCTTTTAATCATTATCATCATAGTTAGAAGGATTAGGTATAGTTGTAGAACCTTATTGACTCAACTATGTTTTGACCATTTTTGTTACTTTCAAAGCTTTTGCAGAAGGAGTAAACAGCTAAAACGGACTGTAAGAGGAATGCTTAAACTTACAGTTTCCTACAAGCAAATTACCTCTTTTAATCATTATCATCATAGTTAGAAGGATTAGGTATAGTTGTAGAACCTTATTCACTCAACTACGTTTTGACCATTTTTGTTACTTTCAAAGCTTTTGCAGGAGTAAACAGCTAAAACGGACTGTATGAAGAATGCTTTATCTTACACTGTTTCTATCAAGCAAATGACCTTTTTCATCATTTTCATTATAATATGAAGGATTTGTATAGTTGTAGAAACTGATTCACTCAACTACGTTTGGACCATTTTTGTTACTTTCAAAGCATTAACAGCTAAAACGGACTGTATGAAGAATGCTTTAGCTTACACTGTTTCTATCAAGCAAATGACCTTTTTTCATCATTATCATTATGGTTTGAAGGATTAGGTATAGTTTTAGAACCTGATTCACTCAACTACGTTTTGACCATTATTGTTACTTTCAAAGCTATTGCAGAAGGGGTAAACAGCTAAAACGGACTGTAAGAGGAATGCTTAAAATTACACTGTTTCCTATTAGCAAATTACCTCTTTTAATCATTATCATCATAGTTAGAAGGATTAGGTATAGTTGTAGAACCTTATTGACTCAACTACGTTTTGACCATTTTTGTTACTTTCAAAGCTTTTGCAGAAGGAGTAAACAGCTAAAACGGACTGTAAGAGGAATGCTTAAACTTACACTGTTTCCTACAAGCAAATTACCTCTTTTAATCATTATCATCATAGTTAGAAGGATTAGGTATAGTTGTAGAACCTTATTGACTCAACTACGTTTTGACCATTTTTGTTAGTTTCAAAGCTTTTGCAGGAGTAAACAGCTAAAACGGACTGTATGAAGAATGCTTTAGCTTACACTGTTTCTATCAAGCAAATGACCTTTTTTCATCATTATCATTATGGTTTGAAGGATTAGGTATAGTTTTAGAACCTGATTCACTCAACTATGTTTTGACCATTATTGTTACTTTCAAAGCTATTGCAGAAGGAGTAAACAGCTAAAACGGACTGTAAGAGGAATGCTTAAACTTACACTGTTTCCTACTAGCAAATTACCTCTTTTAATCATTATCATCATAGTTAGAAGGATTAGGTATAGTTGTAGAACCTGATTCACTCAACTACGTTTTGACCATTTTTGTTACTTTCAAAGCTTTTGCAGAAGGAGTAAACAGCTAAAACGGACTGTAAGAGGAATGCTTAAACTTACACTGTTTCCTACAAGCAAATTACCTCTTTTAATCATTATCATCATAGTTAGAAGGATTAGGTATAGTTGTAGAACCTTATTCACTCAACTACGTTTTGACCATTTTTGTTACTTTCAGAGCTTTTGCAGGAGTAAACTGCTGAAACGGAATGTAAGAAGAATACGTTTTTGTTACTTTCAAAGCTTTTGCAGAAGGAGTAAACAGCTAAAACGGACTGTAAGAGGAATGCTTAAAATTACACTGTTTCCTACTAGCAAATTACCTCTTTTAATCATTATCATCATAGTTAGAAGGATTAGGTATAGTTGTAGAACCTTATTGACTCAACTACGTTTTGACCATTTTTGTTACTTTCAAAGCTTTTGCAGAAGGAGTAAACAGCTAAAACGGACTGTAAGAGGAATGCTTAAACTTACACTGTTTCCTACAAGCAAATTACCTCTTTTAATCATTATCATCATAGTTAGAAGGATTAGGTATAGTTGTAGAACCTTATTCACTCAACTACGTTTTGACCATTTTTGTTACTTTCAAAGCTTTTGCAGGAGTAAACAGCTAAAACGGACTGTATGAAGAATGCTTTATCTTACACTGTTTCTATCAAGCAAATGACCTTTTTCATCATTTTCATTATAATATGAAGGATTTGTATAGTTGTAGAAACTGATTCACTCAACTAATTTTGGACCATTTTTGTTACTTTCAAAGCATTAACAGCTAAAACGGACTGTATGAAGAATGCTTTAGCTTACACTGTTTCTATCAAGCAAATGACCTTTTTTCATCATTATCATTATGGTTTGAAGGATTAGGTATAGTTTTAGAACCTGATTCACTCAACTACGTTTTGACCATTATTGTTACTTTCAAAGCTATTGCAGAAGGGGTAAACAGCTAAAACGGACTGTAAGAGGAATGCTTAAAATTACACTGTTTCCTACTAGCAAATTACCTCTTTTAATCATTATCATCATAGTTAGAAGGATTAGGTATAGTTGTAGAACCTTATTGACTCAACTACGTTTTGACCATTTTTGTTACTTTCAAAGCTTTTGCAGAAGGAGTAAACAGCTAAAACGGACTGTAAGAGGAATGCTTAAACTTACACTGTTTCCTACAAGCAAATTACCTCTTTTAATCATTATCATCATAGTTAGAAGGATTAGGTATAGTTGTAGAACCTTATTCACTCAACTACGTTTTGACCATTTTTGTTACTTTCAAAGCTTTTGCAGGAGTAAACAGCTAAAACGGACTGTATGAAGAATGCTTTATCTTACACTGTTTCTATCAAGCAAATGACCTTTTTCATCATTTTCATTATAATATGAAGGATTTGTATAGTTGTAGAACCTGATTCACTCAGCTACGTTTTGACCATTATTGTTACTTTCAAAGCTTTTGCAGGAGTAAACTGCTGAAACGGACTGTAAGAGGAATGCTTAAAATTACACTGTTTCCTACTAGCAAATTACCTCTTTTAATCATTATCATCATAGTTAGAAGGATTAGGTATAGTTGTAGAACCTTATTCACTCAACTACGTTTGGACCATTTTTGTTACTTTCAAAGCTTTTGTAGAAGGAGTAAACAGCTAAAACGGACTGTAAGAGGAATGCTTAAACTAACACTTTTTCCTACAAGCAAATTACCTCTTTTAATCATTATCATCATAGTTAGAAGGATTAGGTATAGTTGTAGAACCTTATTCACTCAACTACGTTTTGACCATTTTTGTTACTTTCAAAGCTTTTGCAGGAGTAAACAGCTAAAACGGACTGTATGAAGAATGCTTTAGCTTACACTGTTTCTATCAAGCAAATGACCTTTTTTCATCATTATCATTATGGTTTGAAGGATTAGGTATAGTTGTAGAACCTTATTCACTCAACTACGTTTTGACCATTTTTGTTACTTTCAAAGCTTTTGCAGGAGTAAACAGCTAAAACGGACTGTATGAAGAATGCTTTAGCTTACACTGTTTCTATCAAGCAAATGACCTTTTTTCATCATTATCATTATGGTTTGAAGGATTAGGTATAGTTTTAGAACCTGATTCACTCAACTACGTTTTGACCATTATTGTTACTTTCAAAGCTATTGCAGAAGGAGTAAACAGCTAAAACGGACTGTAAGAGGAATGCTTAAAATTACACTGTTTCCTACTAGCAAATTACCTCTTTTAATCATTATCATCATAGTTAGAAGGATTAGGTATAGTTGTAGAACCTTATTCACTCAACTACGTTTGGACCATTTTTGTTACTTTCAAAGCTTTTGCAGGAGTAAACTGCTGAAACGGACTGTAAGAAGAATACGTTTTTGTTACTTTCAAAGCTTTTGCAGAAGGAGTAAACAGCTAAAACGGACTGTAAGAGGAATGCTTAAACTTACACTGTTTCCTACAAGCAAATTACCTCTTTTAATCATTATCATCATAGTTAGAAGGATTAGGTATAGTTGTAGAACCTTATTCACTCAACTACGTTTTGACCATTATTGTTACTTTCAAAGCTTTTGCAGGAGTAAACTGCTGAAACGGACTGTAAGAGGAATGCTTAAAATTACACTGTTTCCTACTAGCAAATTACCTCTTTTAATCATTATCATCATAGTTAGAAGGATTAGGTATAGTTGTAGAACCTTATTGACTCAACTACGTTTTGACCATTTTTGTTACTTTCAAAGCTTTTGCAGAAGGAGTAAACAGCTAAAACGGACTGTAAGAGGAATGCTTAAACTTACACTGTTTCCTACAAGCAAATTACCTCTTTTAATCATTATCATCATAGTTAGAAGGATTAGGTATAGTTGTAGAACCTTATTCACTCAACTACGTTTTGACCATTTTTGTTACTTTCAAAGCTTTTGCAGGAGTAAACAGCTAAAACGGACTGTATGAAGAATGCTTTATCTTACACTGTTTCTATCAAGCAAATGACCTTTTTCATCATTTTCATTATAATATGAAGGATTTGTATAGTTGTAGAACCTGATTCACTCAGCTACGTTTTGACCATTATTGTTACTTTCAAAGCTTTTGCAGGAGTAAACTGCTGAAACGGACTGTAAGAGGAATGCTTAAAATTACACTGTTTCCTACTAGCAAATTACCTCTTTTAATCATTATCATCATAGTTAGAAGGATTAGGTATAGTTGTAGAACCTTATTGACTCAACTACGTTTTGACCATTTTTGTTACTTTCAAAGCTTTTGCAGAAGGAGTAAACAGCTAAAACGGACTGTAAGAGGAATGCTTAAACTTACACTGTTTCCTACAAGCAAATTACCTCTTTTAATCATTATGATCATAGTTAGAAGGATTAGGTATAGTTGTAGAACCTTATTCACTCAACTACGTTTTGACCATTTTTGTTACTTTCAAAGCTTTTGCAGGAGTAAACAGCTAAAACGGACTGTATGAAGAATGCTTTATCTTACACTGTTTCTATCAAGCAAATGACCTTTTTCATCATTTTCATTATAATATGAAGGATTTGTATAGTTGTAGAACCTGATTCACTCAGCTACGTTTTGACCATTATTGTTACTTTCAAAGCTTTTGCAGGAGTAAACTGCTGAAACGGACTGTAAGAGGAATGCTTAAAATTACACTGTTTCCTACTAGCAAATTACCTCTTTTAATCATTATCATCATAGTTAGAAGGATTAGGTATAGTTGTAGAACCTTATTCACTCAACTACGTTTGGACCATTTTTGTTACTTTCAAAGCTTTTGTAGAAGGAGTAAACAGCTAAAACGGACTGTAAGAGGAATGCTTAAACTAACACTTTTTCCTACAAGCAAATTACCTCTTTTAATCATTATCATCATAGTTAGAAGGATTAGGTATAGTTGTAGAACCTTATTCACTCAACTACGTTTTGACCATTTTTGTTACTTTCAAAGCTTTTGCAGGAGTAAACAGCTAAAACGGACTGTATGAAGAATGCTTTAGCTTACACTGTTTCTATCAAGCAAATGACCTTTTTTCATCATTATCATTATGGTTTGAAGGATTAGGTATAGTTTTAGAACCTGATTCACTCAACTACGTTTTGACCATTATTGTTACTTTCAAAGCTATTGCAGAAGGAGTAAACAGCTAAAACGGACTGTAAGAGGAATGCTTAAAATTACACTGTTTCCTACTAGCAAATTACCTCTTTTAATCATTATCATCATAGTTAGAAGGATTAGGTATAGTTGTAGAACCTTATTCACTCAACTACGTTTGGACCATTTTTGTTACTTTCAAAGCTTTTGCAGGAGTAAACTGCTGAAACGGACTGTAAGAAGAATACGTTTTTGTTACTTTCAAAGCTTTTGCAGAAGGAGTAAACAGCTAAAACGGACTGTAAGAGGAATGCTTAAACTTACACTGTTTCCCACAAGCAAATTACCTCTTTTAATCATTATCATCATAGTTAGAAGGATTAGGTATAGTTGTAGAACCTTATTCACTCAACTACGTTTTGACCATTATTGTTACTTTCAAAGCTTTTGCAGGAGTAAACTGCTGAAACGGACTGTAAGAGGAATGCTTAAAATTACACTGTTTCCTACTAGCAAATTACCTCTTTTAATCATTATCATCATAGTTAGAAGGATTAGGTATAGTTGTAGAACCTTATTGACTCAACTACGTTTTGACCATTTTTGTTACTTTCAAAGCTTTTGCAGAAGGAGTAAACAGCTAAAACGGACTGTAAGAGGAATGCTTAAACTTACACTGTTTCCTACAAGCAAATTACCTCTTTTAATCATTATCATCATAGTTAGAAGGATTAGGTATAGTTGTAGAACCTGATTCACTCAACTACGTTTGGACCATTTTTGTTACTTTCAAAGCTTTTGCAGGAGTAAACTGCTGAAACGGACTGTAAGAGGAATACGTTTTTGTTACTTTCAAAGCTTTTGCAGAAGGAGTAAACAGCTAAAACGGACTGTATGAAGAATGCTTTATCTTACACTGTTTCTATCAAGCAAATGACCTTTTTCATCATTTTCATTATAATATGAAGGATTTGTATAGTTGTAGAAACTGATTCACTCAACTACGTTTGGACCATTTTTGTTACTTTCAAAGCATTAACAGCTTAAACGGACTGTATGAAGAATGCTTTAGCTTACACTGTTTCTATCAAGCAAATGACCTTTTTTCATCATTATCATTATGGTTTGAAGGATTAGGTATAGTTTTAGAACCTGATTCACTCAACTACGTTTTGACCATTATTGTTACTTTCAAAGCTATTGCAGAAGGAGTAAACAGCTAAAACGGACTGTAAGAGGAATGCTTAAAATTACACTGTTTCCTACTAGCAAATTACCTCTTTTAATCATTATCATCATAGTTAGAAGGATTAGGTATAGTTGTAGAACCTTATTCACTCAACTACGTTTGGACCATTTTTGTTACTTTCAAAGCTTTTGCAGGAGTAAACTGCTGAAACGGACTGTAAGAAGAATATGTTTTTGTTACTTTCAAAGCTTTTGCAGAAGGAGTAAACAGCTAAAACGGACTGTAAGAGGAATGCTTAAACTTACACTGTTTCCTACAAGCAAATTACCTCTTTTAATCATTATGATCATAGTTAGAAGGATTAGGTATAGTTGTAGAACCTTATTCACTCAACTACGTTTTGACCATTTTTGTTACTTTCAAAGCTTTTGCAGGAGTAAACAGCTAAAACGGACTGTATGAAGAATGCTTTATCTTACACTGTTTCTATCAAGCAAATGACCTTTTTCATCATTTTCATTATAATATGAAGGATTTGTATAGTTGTAGAACCTGATTCACTCAGCTACGTTTTGACCATTATTGTTACTTTCAAAGCTTTTGCAGGAGTAAACTGCTGAAACGGACTGTAAGAGGAATGCTTAAAATTACACTGTTTCCTACTAGCAAATTACCTCTTTTAATCATTATCATCATAGTTAGAAGGATTAGGTATAGTTGTAGAACCTTATTCACTCAACTACGTTTGGACCATTTTTGTTACTTTCAAAGCTTTTGTAGAAGGAGTAAACAGCTAAAACGGACTGTAAGAGGAATGCTTAAACTAACACTTTTTCCTACAAGCAAATTACCTCTTTTAATCATTATCATCATAGTTAGAAGGATTAGGTATAGTTGTAGAACCTTATTCACTCAACTACGTTTTGACCATTTTTGTTACTTTCAAAGCTTTTGCAGGAGTAAACAGCTAAAACGGACTGTATGAAGAATGCTTTAGCTTACACTGTTTCTATCAAGCAAATGACCTTTTTTCATCATTATCATTATGGTTTGAAGGATTAGGTATAGTTTTAGAACCTGATTCACTCAACTACGTTTTGACCATTATTGTTACTTTCAAAGCTATTGCAGAAGGGGTAAACAGCTAAAACGGACTGTAAGAGGAATGCTTAAAATTACACTGTTTCCTATTAGCAAATTACCTCTTTTAATCATTATCATCATAGTTAGAAGGATTAGGTATAGTTGTAGAACCTTATTGACTCAACTACGTTTTGACCATTTTTGTTACTTTCAAAGCTTTTGCAGAAGGAGTAAACAGCTAAAACGGACTGTAAGAGGAATGCTTAAACTTACACTGTTTCCTACAAGCAAATTACCTCTTTTAATCATTATCATCATAGTTAGAAGGATTAGGTATAGTTGTAGAACCTTATTGACTCAACTACGTTTTGACCATTTTTGTTAGTTTCAAAGCTTTTGCAGGAGTAAACAGCTAAAACGGACTGTATGAAGAATGCTTTAGCTTACACTGTTTCTATCAAGCAAATGACCTTTTTTCATCATTATCATTATGGTTTGAAGGATTAGGTATAGTTTTAGAACCTGATTCACTCAACTATGTTTTGACCATTATTGTTACTTTCAAAGCTATTGCAGAAGGAGTAAACAGCTAAAACGGACTGTAAGAGGAATGCTTAAACTTACACTGTTTCCTACTAGCAAATTACCTCTTTTAATCATTATCATCATAGTTAGAAGGATTAGGTATAGTTGTAGAACCTGATTCACTCAACTACGTTTTGACCATTTTTGTTACTTTCAAAGCTTTTGCAGAAGGAGTAAACAGCTAAAACGGACTGTAAGAGGAATGCTTAAACTTACACTGTTTCCTACAAGCAAATTACCTCTTTTAATCATTATCATCATAGTTAGAAGGATTAGGTATAGTTGTAGAACCTTATTCACTCAACTACGTTTTGACCATTTTTGTTACTTTCAGAGCTTTTGCAGGAGTAAACTGCTGAAACGGAATGTAAGAAGAATACGTTTTTGTTACTTTCAAAGCTTTTGCAGAAGGAGTAAACAGCTAAAACGGACTGTAAGAGGAATGCTTAAAATTACACTGTTTCCTACTAGCAAATTACCTCTTTTAATCATTATCATCATAGTTAGAAGGATTAGGTATAGTTGTAGAACCTTATTGACTCAACTACGTTTTGACCATTTTTGTTACTTTCAAAGCTTTTGCAGAAGGAGTAAACAGCTAAAACGGACTGTAAGAGGAATGCTTAAACTTACACTGTTTCCTACAAGCAAATTACCTCTTTTAATCATTATCATCATAGTTAGAAGGATTAGGTATAGTTGTAGAACCTTATTCACTCAACTACGTTTTGACCATTTTTGTTACTTTCAAAGCTTTTGCAGGAGTAAACAGCTAAAACGGACTGTATGAAGAATGCTTTATCTTACACTGTTTCTATCAAGCAAATGACCTTTTTCATCATTTTCATTATAATATGAAGGATTTGTATAGTTGTAGAAACTGATTCACTCAACTAATTTTGGACCATTTTTGTTACTTTCAAAGCATTAACAGCTAAAACGGACTGTATGAAGAATGCTTTAGCTTACACTGTTTCTATCAAGCAAATGACCTTTTTTCATCATTATCATTATGGTTTGAAGGATTAGGTATAGTTTTAGAACCTGATTCACTCAACTACGTTTTGACCATTATTGTTACTTTCAAAGCTATTGCAGAAGGGGTAAACAGCTAAAACGGACTGTAAGAGGAATGCTTAAAATTACACTGTTTCCTACTAGCAAATTACCTCTTTTAATCATTATCATCATAGTTAGAAGGATTAGGTATAGTTGTAGAACCTTATTGACTCAACTACGTTTTGACCATTTTTGTTACTTTCAAAGCTTTTGCAGAAGGAGTAAACAGCTAAAACGGACTGTAAGAGGAATGCTTAAACTTACACTGTTTCCTACAAGCAAATTACCTCTTTTAATCATTATCATCATAGTTAGAAGGATTAGGTATAGTTGTAGAACCTTATTCACTCAACTACGTTTTGACCATTTTTGTTACTTTCAAAGCTTTTGCAGGAGTAAACAGCTAAAACGGACTGTATGAAGAATGCTTTATCTTACACTGTTTCTATCAAGCAAATGACCTTTTTCATCATTTTCATTATAATATGAAGGATTTGTATAGTTGTAGAACCTGATTCACTCAGCTACGTTTTGACCATTATTGTTACTTTCAAAGCTTTTGCAGGAGTAAACTGCTGAAACGGACTGTAAGAGGAATGCTTAAAATTACACTGTTTCCTACTAGCAAATTACCTCTTTTAATCATTATCATCATAGTTAGAAGGATTAGGTATAGTTGTAGAACCTTATTCACTCAACTACGTTTGGACCATTTTTGTTACTTTCAAAGCTTTTGTAGAAGGAGTAAACAGCTAAAACGGACTGTAAGAGGAATGCTTAAACTAACACTTTTTCCTACAAGCAAATTACCTCTTTTAATCATTATCATCATAGTTAGAAGGATTAGGTATAGTTGTAGAACCTTATTCACTCAACTACGTTTTGACCATTTTTGTTACTTTCAAAGCTTTTGCAGGAGTAAACAGCTAAAACGGACTGTATGAAGAATGCTTTAGCTTACACTGTTTCTATCAAGCAAATGACCTTTTTTCATCATTATCATTATGGTTTGAAGGATTAGGTATAGTTGTAGAACCTTATTCACTCAACTACGTTTTGACCATTTTTGTTACTTTCAAAGCTTTTGCAGGAGTAAACAGCTAAAACGGACTGTATGAAGAATGCTTTAGCTTACACTGTTTCTATCAAGCAAATGACCTTTTTTCATCATTATCATTATGGTTTGAAGGATTAGGTATAGTTTTAGAACCTGATTCACTCAACTACGTTTTGACCATTATTGTTACTTTCAAAGCTATTGCAGAAGGAGTAAACAGCTAAAACGGACTGTAAGAGGAATGCTTAAAATTACACTGTTTCCTACTAGCAAATTACCTCTTTTAATCATTATCATCATAGTTAGAAGGATTAGGTATAGTTGTAGAACCTTATTCACTCAACTACGTTTGGACCATTTTTGTTACTTTCAAAGCTTTTGCAGGAGTAAACTGCTGAAACGGACTGTAAGAAGAATACGTTTTTGTTACTTTCAAAGCTTTTGCAGAAGGAGTAAACAGCTAAAACGGACTGTAAGAGGAATGCTTAAACTTACACTGTTTCCTACAAGCAAATTACCTCTTTTAATCATTATCATCATAGTTAGAAGGATTAGGTATAGTTGTAGAACCTTATTCACTCAACTACGTTTTGACCATTATTGTTACTTTCAAAGCTTTTGCAGGAGTAAACTGCTGAAACGGACTGTAAGAGGAATGCTTAAAATTACACTGTTTCCTACTAGCAAATTACCTCTTTTAATCATTATCATCATAGTTAGAAGGATTAGGTATAGTTGTAGAACCTTATTGACTCAACTACGTTTTGACCATTTTTGTTACTTTCAAAGCTTTTGCAGAAGGAGTAAACAGCTAAAACGGACTGTAAGAGGAATGCTTAAACTTACACTGTTTCCTACAAGCAAATTACCTCTTTTAATCATTATCATCATAGTTAGAAGGATTAGGTATAGTTGTAGAACCTTATTCACTCAACTACGTTTTGACCATTTTTGTTACTTTCAAAGCTTTTGCAGGAGTAAACAGCTAAAACGGACTGTATGAAGAATGCTTTATCTTACACTGTTTCTATCAAGCAAATGACCTTTTTCATCATTTTCATTATAATATGAAGGATTTGTATAGTTGTAGAACCTGATTCACTCAGCTACGTTTTGACCATTATTGTTACTTTCAAAGCTTTTGCAGGAGTAAACTGCTGAAACGGACTGTAAGAGGAATGCTTAAAATTACACTGTTTCCTACTAGCAAATTACCTCTTTTAATCATTATCATCATAGTTAGAAGGATTAGGTATAGTTGTAGAACCTTATTGACTCAACTACGTTTTGACCATTTTTGTTACTTTCAAAGCTTTTGCAGAAGGAGTAAACAGCTAAAACGGACTGTAAGAGGAATGCTTAAACTTACACTGTTTCCTACAAGCAAATTACCTCTTTTAATCATTATGATCATAGTTAGAAGGATTAGGTATAGTTGTAGAACCTTATTCACTCAACTACGTTTTGACCATTTTTGTTACTTTCAAAGCTTTTGCAGGAGTAAACAGCTAAAACGGACTGTATGAAGAATGCTTTATCTTACACTGTTTCTATCAAGCAAATGACCTTTTTCATCATTTTCATTATAATATGAAGGATTTGTATAGTTGTAGAACCTGATTCACTCAGCTACGTTTTGACCATTATTGTTACTTTCAAAGCTTTTGCAGGAGTAAACTGCTGAAACGGACTGTAAGAGGAATGCTTAAAATTACACTGTTTCCTACTAGCAAATTACCTCTTTTAATCATTATCATCATAGTTAGAAGGATTAGGTATAGTTGTAGAACCTTATTCACTCAACTACGTTTGGACCATTTTTGTTACTTTCAAAGCTTTTGTAGAAGGAGTAAACAGCTAAAACGGACTGTAAGAGGAATGCTTAAACTAACACTTTTTCCTACAAGCAAATTACCTCTTTTAATCATTATCATCATAGTTAGAAGGATTAGGTATAGTTGTAGAACCTTATTCACTCAACTACGTTTTGACCATTTTTGTTACTTTCAAAGCTTTTGCAGGAGTAAACAGCTAAAACGGACTGTATGAAGAATGCTTTAGCTTACACTGTTTCTATCAAGCAAATGACCTTTTTTCATCATTATCATTATGGTTTGAAGGATTAGGTATAGTTTTAGAACCTGATTCACTCAACTACGTTTTGACCATTATTGTTACTTTCAAAGCTATTGCAGAAGGAGTAAACAGCTAAAACGGACTGTAAGAGGAATGCTTAAAATTACACTGTTTCCTACTAGCAAATTACCTCTTTTAATCATTATCATCATAGTTAGAAGGATTAGGTATAGTTGTAGAACCTTATTCACTCAACTACGTTTGGACCATTTTTGTTACTTTCAAAGCTTTTGCAGGAGTAAACTGCTGAAACGGACTGTAAGAAGAATACGTTTTTGTTACTTTCAAAGCTTTTGCAGAAGGAGTAAACAGCTAAAACGGACTGTAAGAGGAATGCTTAAACTTACACTGTTTCCCACAAGCAAATTACCTCTTTTAATCATTATCATCATAGTTAGAAGGATTAGGTATAGTTGTAGAACCTTATTCACTCAACTACGTTTTGACCATTATTGTTACTTTCAAAGCTTTTGCAGGAGTAAACTGCTGAAACGGACTGTAAGAGGAATGCTTAAAATTACACTGTTTCCTACTAGCAAATTACCTCTTTTAATCATTATCATCATAGTTAGAAGGATTAGGTATAGTTGTAGAACCTTATTGACTCAACTACGTTTTGACCATTTTTGTTACTTTCAAAGCTTTTGCAGAAGGAGTAAACAGCTAAAACGGACTGTAAGAGGAATGCTTAAACTTACACTGTTTCCTACAAGCAAATTACCTCTTTTAATCATTATCATCATAGTTAGAAGGATTAGGTATAGTTGTAGAACCTGATTCACTCAACTACGTTTGGACCATTTTTGTTACTTTCAAAGCTTTTGCAGGAGTAAACTGCTGAAACGGACTGTAAGAGGAATACGTTTTTGTTACTTTCAAAGCTTTTGCAGAAGGAGTAAACAGCTAAAACGGACTGTATGAAGAATGCTTTATCTTACACTGTTTCTATCAAGCAAATGACCTTTTTCATCATTTTCATTATAATATGAAGGATTTGTATAGTTGTAGAAACTGATTCACTCAACTACGTTTGGACCATTTTTGTTACTTTCAAAGCATTAACAGCTTAAACGGACTGTATGAAGAATGCTTTAGCTTACACTGTTTCTATCAAGCAAATGACCTTTTTTCATCATTATCATTATGGTTTGAAGGATTAGGTATAGTTTTAGAACCTGATTCACTCAACTACGTTTTGACCATTATTGTTACTTTCAAAGCTATTGCAGAAGGAGTAAACAGCTAAAACGGACTGTAAGAGGAATGCTTAAAATTACACTGTTTCCTACTAGCAAATTACCTCTTTTAATCATTATCATCATAGTTAGAAGGATTAGGTATAGTTGTAGAACCTTATTCACTCAACTACGTTTGGACCATTTTTGTTACTTTCAAAGCTTTTGCAGGAGTAAACTGCTGAAACGGACTGTAAGAAGAATATGTTTTTGTTACTTTCAAAGCTTTTGCAGAAGGAGTAAACAGCTAAAACGGACTGTAAGAGGAATGCTTAAACTTACACTGTTTCCTACAAGCAAATTACCTCTTTTAATCATTATGATCATAGTTAGAAGGATTAGGTATAGTTGTAGAACCTTATTCACTCAACTACGTTTTGACCATTTTTGTTACTTTCAAAGCTTTTGCAGGAGTAAACAGCTAAAACGGACTGTATGAAGAATGCTTTATCTTACACTGTTTCTATCAAGCAAATGACCTTTTTCATCATTTTCATTATAATATGAAGGATTTGTATAGTTGTAGAACCTGATTCACTCAGCTACGTTTTGACCATTATTGTTACTTTCAAAGCTTTTGCAGGAGTAAACTGCTGAAACGGACTGTAAGAGGAATGCTTAAAATTACACTGTTTCCTACTAGCAAATTACCTCTTTTAATCATTATCATCATAGTTAGAAGGATTAGGTATAGTTGTAGAACCTTATTCACTCAACTACGTTTGGACCATTTTTGTTACTTTCAAAGCTTTTGTAGAAGGAGTAAACAGCTAAAACGGACTGTAAGAGGAATGCTTAAACTAACACTTTTTCCTACAAGCAAATTACCTCTTTTAATCATTATCATCATAGTTAGAAGGATTAGGTATAGTTGTAGAACCTTATTCACTCAACTACGTTTTGACCATTTTTGTTACTTTCAAAGCTTTTGCAGGAGTAAACAGCTAAAACGGACTGTATGAAGAATGCTTTAGCTTACACTGTTTCTATCAAGCAAATGACCTTTTTTCATCATTATCATTATGGTTTGAAGGATTAGGTATAGTTTTAGAACCTGATTCACTCAACTACGTTTTGACCATTATTGTTACTTTCAAAGCTATTGCAGAAGGAGTAAACAGCTAAAACGGACTGTAAGAGGAATGCTTAAAATTACACTGTTTCCTACTAGCAAATTACCTCTTTTAATCATTATCATCATAGTTAGAAGGATTAGGTATAGTTGTAGAACCTTATTCACTCAACTACGTTTGGACCATTTTTGTTACTTTCAAAGCTTTTGCAGGAGTAAACTGCTGAAACGGACTGTAAGAAGAATACGTTTTTGTTACTTTCAAAGCTTTTGCAGAAGGAGTAAACAGCTAAAACGGACTGTAAGAGGAATGCTTAAACTTACACTGTTTCCTACAAGCAAATTACCTCTTTTAATCATTATCATCATAGTTAGAAGGATTAGGTATAGTTGTAGAACCTTATTCACTCAACTACGTTTTGACCATTATTGTTACTTTCAAAGCTTTTGCAGGAGTAAACTGCTGAAACGGACTGTAAGAGGAATGCTTAAAATTACACTGTTTCCTACTAGCAAATTACCTCTTTTAATCATTATCATCATAGTTAGAAGGATTAGGTATAGTTGTAGAACCTTATTGACTCAACTACGTTTTGACCATTTTTGTTACTTTCAAAGCTTTTGCAGAAGGAGTAAACAGCTAAAACGGACTGTAAGAGGAATGCTTAAACTTACACTGTTTCCTACAAGCAAATTACCTCTTTTAATCATTATCATCATAGTTAGAAGGATTAGGTATAGTTGTAGAACCTTATTCACTCAACTACGTTTTGACCATTTTTGTTACTTTCAAAGCTTTTGCAGGAGTAAACAGCTAAAACGGACTGTATGAAGAATGCTTTATCTTACACTGTTTCTATCAAGCAAATGACCTTTTTCATCATTTTCATTATAATATGAAGGATTTGTATAGTTGTAGAACCTGATTCACTCAGCTACGTTTTGACCATTATTGTTACTTTCAAAGCTTTTGCAGGAGTAAACTGCTGAAACGGACTGTAAGAGGAATGCTTAAAATTACACTGTTTCCTACTAGCAAATTACCTCTTTTAATCATTATCATCATAGTTAGAAGGATTAGGTATAGTTGTAGAACCTTATTGACTCAACTACGTTTTGACCATTTTTGTTACTTTCAAAGCTTTTGCAGAAGGAGTAAACAGCTAAAACGGACTGTAAGAGGAATGCTTAAACTTACACTGTTTCCTACAAGCAAATTACCTCTTTTAATCATTATCATCATAGTTAGAAGGATTAGGTATAGTTGTAGAACCTTATTCACTCAACTACGTTTTGACCATTTTTGTTACTTTCAAAGCTTTTGCAGGAGTAAACAGCTAAAACGGACTGTATGAAGAATGCTTTATCTTACACTGTTTCTATCAAGCAAATGACCTTTTTCATCATTTTCATTATAATATGAAGGATTTGTATAGTTGTAGAACCTGATTCACTCAGCTACGTTTTGACCATTATTGTTACTTTCAAAGCTTTTGCAGGAGTAAACTGCTGAAACGGACTGTAAGAGGAATGCTTAAAATTACACTGTTTCCTACTAGCAAATTACCTCTTTTAATCATTATCATCATAGTTAGAAGGATTAGGTATAGTTGTAGAACCTTATTCACTCAACTACGTTTGGACCATTTTTGTTACTTTCAAAGCTTTTGTAGAAGGAGTAAACAGCTAAAACGGACTGTAAGAGGAATGCTTAAACTAACACTTTTTCCTACAAGCAAATTACCTCTTTTAATCATTATCATCATAGTTAGAAGGATTAGGTATAGTTGTAGAACCTTATTCACTCAACTACGTTTTGACCATTTTTGTTACTTTCAAAGCTTTTGCAGGAGTAAACAGCTAAAACGGACTGTATGAAGAATGCTTTAGCTTACACTGTTTCTATCAAGCAAATGACCTTTTTTCATCATTATCATTATGGTTTGAAGGATTAGGTATAGTTTTAGAACCTGATTCACTCAACTACGTTTTGACCATTATTGTTACTTTCAAAGCTATTGCAGAAGGAGTAAACAGCTAAAACGGACTGTAAGAGGAATGCTTAAAATTACACTGTTTCCTACTAGCAAATTACCTCTTTTAATCATTATCATCATAGTTAGAAGGATTAGGTATAGTTGTAGAACCTTATTCACTCAACTACGTTTGGACCATTTTTGTTACTTTCAAAGCTTTTGCAGGAGTAAACTGCTGAAACGGACTGTAAGAAGAATGCTTTAGCTTACACTGTTTCTATCAAGCAAATGACCTTTTTTAATCATTATAATTATGGTTTGAAGGATTAGGTATAGTTTTAGAACCTGATTCACTCAACTACGTTTTGACCATTATTGTTACTTTCAAAGCTATTGCAGAAGGAGTAAACAGCTAAAACGGACTGTAAGAGGAATGCTTAAAATTACACTGTTTCCTACTAGCAAATTACCTCTTTTAATCATTATCATCATAGTTAGAAGGATTAGGTATAGTTGTAGAACCTTATTCACTCAACTACGTTTGGACCATTTTTGTTACTTTCAAAGCTTTTGCAGGAGTAAACTGCTGAAACGGACTGTAAGAAGAATACGTTTTTGTTACTTTCAAAGCTTTTGCAGAAGGAGTAAACAGCTAAAACGGACTGTAAGAGGAATGCTTAAACTTACACTGTTTCCTACAAGCAAATTACCTCTTTTAATCATTATCATCATAGTTAGAAGGATTAGGTATAGTTGTAGAACCTTATTCACTCAACTACGTTTTGACCATTATTGTTACTTTCAAAGCTTTTGCAGGAGTAAACTGCTGAAACGGACTGTAAGAGGAATGCTTAAAATTACACTGTTTCCTACTAGCAAATTACCTCTTTTAATCATTATCATCATAGTTAGAAGGATTAGGTATAGTTGTAGAACCTTATTGACTCAACTACGTTTTGACCATTTTTGTTACTTTCAAAGCTTTTGCAGAAGGAGTAAACAGCTAAAACGGACTGTAAGAGGAATGCTTAAACTTACACTGTTTCCTACAAGCAAATTACCTCTTTTAATCATTATCATCATAGTTAGAAGGATTAGGTATAGTTGTAGAACCTTATTCACTCAACTACGTTTTGACCATTTTTGTTACTTTCAAAGCTTTTGCAGGAGTAAACAGCTAAAACGGACTGTATGAAGAATGCTTTATCTTACACTGTTTCTATCAAGCAAATGACCTTTTTCATCATTTTCATTATAATATGAAGGATTTGTATAGTTGTAGAACCTGATTCACTCAGCTACGTTTTGACCATTATTGTTACTTTCAAAGCTTTTGCAGGAGTAAACTGCTGAAACGGACTGTAAGAGGAATGCTTAAAATTACACTGTTTCCTACTAGCAAATTACCTCTTTTAATCATTATCATCATAGTTAGAAGGATTAGGTATAGTTGTAGAACCTTATTGACTCAACTATGTTTTGACCATTTTTGTTACTTTCAAAGCTTTTGCAGAAGGAGTAAACAGCTAAAACGGACTGTAAGAGGAATGCTTAAACTTACACTGTTTCCTACAAGCAAATTACCTCTTTTAATCATTATCATCATAGTTAGAAGGATTAGGTATAGTTGTAGAACCTTATTCACTCAACTACGTTTTGACCATTTTTGTTACTTTCAAAGCTTTTGCAGGAGTAAACAGCTAAAACGGACTGTATGAAGAATGCTTTATCTTACACTGTTTCTATCAAGCAAATGACCTTTTTCATCATTTTCATTATAATATGAAGGATTTGTATAGTTGTAGAAACTGATTCACTCAACTACGTTTGGACCATTTTTGTTACTTTCAAAGCATAAACAGCTAAAACGGACTTTAAGAGGAATGCTTAAGCAAACACTGTTTCTATCAAGCAAATGACCTTTTTTCATCATTATCATTATGGTTTGAAGGATTAGGTATAGTTTTAGAACCTGATTCACTCAACTACGTTTTGACCATTATTGTTACTTTCAAAGCTATTGCAGAAGGAGTAAACAGCTAAAACGGACTGTAAGAGGAATGCTTAAAATTACACTGTTTCCTACTAGCAAATTACCTCTTTTAATCATTATCATCATAGTTAGAAGGATTAGGTATAGTTGTAGAACCTTATTCACTCAACTACGTTTTGACCATTTTTGTTACTTTCAAAGCTTTTGCAGGAGTAAACAGCTAAAACGGACTGTATAAAGAATGCTTTAGCTTACACTGTTTCTATCAAGCAAATGACCTTTTTTCATCTTTATCATTATGGTTTGAAGGATTAGGTATAGTTTTAGAACCTGATTCACTCAACTACGTTTTGACCATTATTGTTACTTTCAAAGCTATTGCAGAAGGAGTAAACAGCTAAAACGGACTGTAAGAGGAATGCTTAAAATTACACTGTTTCCTACTAGCAAATTACCTCTTTTAATCATTATCATCATAGTTAGAAGGATTAGGTATAGTTGTAGAACCTTATTCACTCAACTACGTTTGGACCATTTTTGTTACTTTCAAAGCTTTTGCAGGAGTAAACTGCTGAAACGGACTGTAAGAGGAATGCTTAAAATTACACTGTTTCCTACTAGCAAATGACCTTTTTTCATCTTTATCATTATGGTTTGAAGGATTAGGTATAGTTTTAGAACCTGATTCACTCAACTACGTTTTGACCATTATTGTTACTTTCAAAGCTATTGCAGAAGGAGTAAACAGCTAAAACGGACTGTAAGAGGAATGCTTAAAATTACACTGTTTCCTACTAGCAAATTACCTCTTTTAATCATTATCATCATAGTTAGAAGGATTAGGTATAGTTGTAGAACCTTATTCACTCAACTACGTTTGGACCATTTTTGTTACTTTCAAAGCTTTTGCAGGAGTAAACTGCTGAAACGGACTGTAAGAGGAATGCTTAAAATTACACTGTTTCCTACTAGCAAATTACCTCTTTTAATCATTATCATTATGGTTTGAAGGATTAGGTATAGTTTTAGAACCTGATTCACTCAACTACGTTTTGACCATTATTGTTACTTTCAAAGCTATTGCAGAAGGAGTAAACAGCTAAAACGGACTGTAAGAGGAATGCTTAAAATTACACTGTTTCCTACTAGCAAATTACCTCTTTTAATCATTATCATCATAGTTAGAAGGATTAGGTATAGTTGTAGAACCTTATTCACTCAACTACGTTTTGACCATTTTTGTTACTTTCAAAGCTTTTGCAGGAGTAAACAGCTAAAACGGACTGTATAAAGAATGCTTTAGCTTACAC
Source organism: Pungitius pungitius (assembly GCF_949316345.1). Classification (NCBI taxonomy): domain Eukaryota; kingdom Metazoa; phylum Chordata; class Actinopteri; order Perciformes; family Gasterosteidae; genus Pungitius; species Pungitius pungitius. The sequence goes on from NC_084908.1 coordinate 8,692,428, forward strand.
TGTTTCTATCAAGCAAATGACCTTTTTTCATCATTATCATTATGGTTTGAAGGATTAGGTATAGTTTTAGAACCTGATTCACTCAACTACGTTTTGACCATTATTGTTACTTTCAAAGCTATTGCAGAAGGAGTAAACAGCTAAAACGGACTGTAAGAGGAATGCTTAAAATTACACTGTTTCCTACTAGCAAATTACCTCTTTTAATCATTATCATCATAGTTAGAAGGATTAGGTATAGTTGTAGAACCTTATTCACTCAACTACGTTTGGACCATTTTTGTTACTTTCAAAGCTTTTGCAGGAGTAAACTGCTGAAACGGACTGTAAGAAGAATACGTTTTTGTTACTTTCAAAGCTTTTGCAGAAGGAGTAAACAGCTAAAACGGACTGTAAGAGGAATGCTTAAAATTACACTGTTTCCTACTAGCAAATTACCTCTTTTAATCATTATCATCATAGTTAGAAGGATTAGGTATAGTTGTAGAACCTTATTCACTCAACTACGTTTTGACCATTTTTGTTACTTTCAAAGCTTTTGCAGGAGTAAACAGCTAAAACGGACTGTATAAAGAATGCTTTAGCTTACACTGTTTCTATCAAGCAAATGACCTTTTTTCATCATTATCATTATGGTTTGAAGGATTAGGTATAGTTTTAGAACCTGATTCACTCAACTACGTTTTGACCATTATTGTTACTTTCAAAGCTATTGCAGAAGGAGTAAACAGCTAAAACGGACTGTAAGAGGAATGCTTAAAATTACACTGTTTCCTACTAGCAAATTACCTCTTTTAATCATTATCATCATAGTTAGAAGGATTAGGTATAGTTGTAGAACCTTATTCACTCAACTACGTTTGGACCATTTTTGTTACTTTCAAAGCTTTTGCAGGAGTAAACTGCTGAAACGGACTGTAAGAAGAATACGTTTTTGTTACTTTCAAAGCTTTTGCAGAAGGAGTAAACAGCTAAAACGGACTGTAAGAGGAATGCTTAAACTTACACTGTTTCCTACAAGCAAATTACCTCTTTTAATCATTATCAACATAGTTAGAAGGATTAGGTATAGTTGTAGAACCTTATTCACTCAACTACGTTTTGACCATTTTTGTTACTTTCAAAGCTTTTGCAGGAGTAAACAGCTAAAAACGACTGTATGAAGAATGCTTTATCTTACACTGTTTCTATCAAGCAAATGACCTTTTTCATCATTTTCATTATAATATGAAGGATTTGTATAGTTGTAGAACCTGATTCACTCAGCTACGTTTTGACCATTATTGTTACTTTCAAAGCTTTTGCAGGAGTAAACTGCTGAAACGGACTGTAAGAGGAATGCTTAAAATTACACTGTTTCCTACTAGCAAATTACCTCTTTTAATCATTATCATCATAGTTAGAAGGATTAGGTATAGTTGTAGAACCTTATTGACTCAACTACGTTTTGACCATTTTTGTTACTTTCAAAGCTTTTGCAGAAGGAGTAAACAGCTAAAACGGACTGTAAGAGGAATGCTTAAACTTACACTGTTTCCTACAAGCAAATTACCTCTTTTAATCATTATCATCATAGTTAGAAGGATTAGGTATAGTTGTAGAACCTTATTCACTCAACTACGTTTTGACCATTATTGTTACTTTCAAAGCTATTGCAGAAGGAGTAAACAGCTAAAACGGACTGTAAGAGGAATGCTTAAAATTACACTGTTTCCTACTAGCAAATTACCTCTTTTAATCATTATCATCATAGTTAGAAGGATTAGGTATAGTTGTAGAACCTTATTCACTCAACTACGTTTGGACCATTTTTGTTACTTTCAAAGCTTTTGCAGGAGTAAACTGCTGAAACGGACTGTAAGAAGAATACGTTTTTGTTACTTTCAAAGCTTTTGCAGAAGGAGTAAACAGCTAAAACGGACTGTAAGAGGAATGCTTAAACTTACACTGTTTCCTACAAGCAAATTACCTCTTTTAATCATTATCATCATAGTTAGAAGGATTAGGTATAGTTGTAGAACCTTATTCACTCAACTACGTTTTGACCATTATTGTTACTTTCAAAGCTATTGCAGAAGGAGTAAACAGCTAAAACGGACTGTAAGAGGAATGCTTAAAATTACACTGTTTCCTACTAGCAAATTACCTCTTTTAATCATTATCATCATAGTTAGAAGGATTAGGTATAGTTGTAGAACCTTATTCACTCAACTACGTTTTGACCATTTTTGTTACTTTCAAAGCTTTTGCAGGAGTAAACAGCTAAAACGGACTGTATAAAGAATGCTTTAGCTTACACTGTTTCTATCAAGCAAATGACCTTTTTTCATCATTATCATTATGGTTTGAAGGATTAGGTATAGTTTTAGAACCTGATTCACTCAACTACGTTTTGACCATTATTGTTACTTTCAAAGCTATTGCAGAAGGAGTAAACAGCTAAAACGGACTGTAAGAGGAATGCTTAAAATTACACTGTTTCCTACTAGCAAATTACCTCTTTTAATCATTATCATCATAGTTAGAAGGATTAGGTATAGTTGTAGAACCTTATTCACTCAACTACGTTTTGACCATTTTTGTTACTTTCAAAGCTTTTGCAGGAGTAAACAGCTAAAACGGACTGTATAAAGAATGCTTTAGCTTACACTGTTTCTATCAAGCAAATGACCTTTTTTCATCATTATCATTATGGTTTGAAGGATTAGGTATAGTTTTAGAACCTGATTCACTCAACTACGTTTTGACCATTATTGTTACTTTCAAAGCTATTGCAGAAGGAGTAAACAGCTAAAACGGACTGTAAGAGGAATGCTTAAAATTACACTGTTTCCTACTAGCAAATTACCTCTTTTAATCATTATCATCATAGTTAGAAGGATTAGGTATAGTTGTAGAACCTTATTCACTCAACTACGTTTGGACCATTTTTGTTACTTTCAAAGCTTTTGCAGGAGTAAACTGCTGAAACGGACTGTAAGAGGAATGCTTAAAATTACACTGTTTCCTACTAGCAAATTACCTCTTTTAATCATTATCATCATAGTTAGAAGGATTAGGTATAGTTGTAGAACCTTATTGACTCAACTACGTTTTGACCATTTTTGTTACTTTCAAAGCTTTTGCAGAAGGAGTAAACAGCTAAAACGGACTGTAAGAGGAATGCTTAAACTTACACTGTTTCCTACAAGCAAATTACCTCTTTTAATCATTATCATCATAGTTAGAAGGATTAGGTATAGTTGTAGAACCTTATTCACTCAACTACGTTTTGACCATTTTTGTTACTTTCAAAGCTTTTGCAGGAGTAAACAGCTAAAACGGACTGTATGAAGAATGCTTTATCTTACACTGTTTCTATCAAGCAAATGACCTTTTTCATCATTTTCATTATAATATGAAGGATTTGTATAGTTGTAGAAACTGATTCACTCAACTACGTTTGGACCATTTTTGTTACTTTCAAAGCATAAACAGCTAAAACGGACTTTAAGAGGAATGCTTAAGCAAACACTGTTTCTATCAAGCAAATGACCTTTTTTCATCATTATCATTATGGTTTGAAGGATTAGGTATAGTTTTAGAACCTGATTCACTCAACTACGTTTTGACCATTATTGTTACTTTCAAAGCTATTGCAGAAGGAGTAAACAGCTAAAACGGACTGTAAGAGGAATGCTTAAAATTACACTGTTTCCTACTAGCAAATTACCTCTTTTAATCATTATCATCATAGTTAGAAGGATTAGGTATAGTTGTAGAACCTTATTCACTCAACTACGTTTTGACCATTTTTGTTACTTTCAAAGCTTTTGCAGGAGTAAACAGCTAAAACGGACTGTATAAAGAATGCTTTAGCTTACACTGTTTCTATCAAGCAAATGACCTTTTTTCATCATTATCATTATGGTTTGAAGGATTAGGTATAGTTTTAGAACCTGATTCACTCAACTACGTTTTGACCATTATTGTTACTTTCAAAGCTATTGCAGAAGGAGTAAACAGCTAAAACGGACTGTAAGAGGAATGCTTAAAATTACACTGTTTCCTACTAGCAAATTACCTCTTTTAATCATTATCATCATAGTTAGAAGGATTAGGTATAGTTGTAGAACCTTATTCACTCAACTACGTTTGGACCATTTTTGTTACTTTCAAAGCTTTTGCAGGAGTAAACTGCTGAAACGGACTGTAAGAGGAATGCTTAAAATTACACTGTTTCCTACTAGCAAATTACCTCTTTTAATCATTATCATCATAGTTAGAAGGATTAGGTATAGTTGTAGAACCTTATTGACTCAACTACGTTTTGACCATTTTTGTTACTTTCAAAGCTTTTGCAGAAGGAGTAAACAGCTAAAACGGACTGTAAGAGGAATGCTTAAACTTACACTGTTTCCTACAAGCAAATTACCTCTTTTAATCATTATCATCATAGTTAGAAGGATTAGGTATAGTTGTAGAACCTTATTCACTCAACTACGTTTTGACCATTTTTGTTACTTTCAAAGCTTTTGCAGGAGTAAACAGCTAAAAACGACTGTATGAAGAATGCTTTATCTTACACTGTTTCTATCAAGCAAATGACCTTTTTCATCATTTTCATTATAATATGAAGGATTTGTATAGTTGTAGAACCTGATTCACTCAGCTACGTTTTGACCATTATTGTTACTTTCAAAGCTTTTGCAGGAGTAAACTGCTGAAACGGACTGTAAGAGGAATGCTTAAAATTACACTGTTTCCTACTAGCAAATTACCTCTTTTAATCATTATCATCATAGTTAGAAGGATTAGGTATAGTTGTAGAACCTTATTGACTCAACTACGTTTTGACCATTTTTGTTACTTTCAAAGCTTTTGCAGAAGGAGTAAACAGCTAAAACGGACTGTAAGAGGAATGCTTAAACTTACACTGTTTCCTACAAGCAAATTACCTCTTTTAATCATTATCATCATAGTTAGAAGGATTAGGTATAGTTGTAGAACCTTATTCACTCAACTACGTTTTGACCATTATTGTTACTTTCAAAGCTATTGCAGAAGGAGTAAACAGCTAAAACGGACTGTAAGAGGAATGCTTAAAATTACACTGTTTCCTACTAGCAAATTACCTCTTTTAATCATTATCATCATAGTTAGAAGGATTAGGTATAGTTGTAGAACCTTATTCACTCAACTACGTTTGGACCATTTTTGTTACTTTCAAAGCTTTTGCAGGAGTAAACTGCTGAAACGGACTGTAAGAAGAATACGTTTTTGTTACTTTCAAAGCTTTTGCAGAAGGAGTAAACAGCTAAAACGGACTGTAAGAGGAATGCTTAAAATTACACTGTTTCCTACTAGCAAATTACCTCTTTTAATCATTATCATCATAGTTAGAAGGATTAGGTATAGTTGTAGAACCTTATTCACTCAACTACGTTTTGACCATTTTTGTTACTTTCAAAGCTTTTGCAGGAGTAAACAGCTAAAACGGACTGTATAAAGAATGCTTTAGCTTACACTGTTTCTATCAAGCAAATGACCTTTTTTCATCATTATCATTATGGTTTGAAGGATTAGGTATAGTTTTAGAACCTGATTCACTCAACTACGTTTTGACCATTATTGTTACTTTCAAAGCTATTGCAGAAGGAGTAAACAGCTAAAACGGACTGTAAGAGGAATGCTTAAAATTACACTGTTTCCTACTAGCAAATTACCTCTTTTAATCATTATCATCATAGTTAGAAGGATTAGGTATAGTTGTAGAACCTTATTGACTCAACTACGTTTGGACCATTTTTGTTACTTTCAAAGCTTTTGCAGGAGTAAACTGCTGAAACGGACTGTAAGAAGAATACGTTTTTGTTACTTTCAAAGCTTTTGCAGAAGGAGTAAACAGCTAAAACGGACTGTAAGAGGAATGCTTAAACTTACACTGTTTCCTACAAGCAAATTACCTCTTTTAATCATTATCATCATAGTTAGAAGGATTAGGTATAGTTGTAGAACCTTATTCACTCAACTACGTTTTGACCATTTTTGTTACTTTCAAAGCTTTTGCAGGAGTAAACAGCTAAAAACGACTGTATGAAGAATGCTTTATCTTACACTGTTTCTATCAAGCAAATGACCTTTTTCATCATTTTCATTATAATATGAAGGATTTGTATAGTTGTAGAACCTGATTCACTCAGCTACGTTTTGACCATTATTGTTACTTTCAAAGCTTTTGCAGGAGTAAACTGCTGAAACGGACTGTAAGAGGAATGCTTAAAATTACACTGTTTCCTACTAGCAAATTACCTCTTTTAATCATTATCATCATAGTTAGAAGGATTAGGTATAGTTGTAGAACCTTATTGACTCAACTACGTTTTGACCATTTTTGTTACTTTCAAAGCTTTTGCAGAAGGAGTAAACAGCTAAAACGGACTGTAAGAGGAATGCTTAAACTTACACTGTTTCCTACAAGCAAATTACCTCTTTTAATCATTATCATCATAGTTAGAAGGATTAGGTATAGTTGTAGAACCTTATTCACTCAACTACGTTTTGACCATTTTTGTTACTTTCAAAGCTTTTGCAGGAGTAAACAGCTAAAACGGACTGTATGAAGAATGCTTTATCTTACACTGTTTCTATCAAGCAAATGACCTTTTTCATCATTTTCATTATAATATGAAGGATTTGTATAGTTGTAGAAACTGATTCACTCAACTACGTTTGGACCATTTTTGTTACTTTCAAAGCATAAACAGCTAAAACGGACTTTAAGAGGAATGCTTAAGCAAACACTGTTTCTATCAAGCAAATGACCTTTTTTCATCATTATCATTATGGTTTGAAGGATTAGGTATAGTTTTAGAACCTGATTCACTCAACTACGTTTTGACCATTATTGTTACTTTCAAAGCTATTGCAGAAGGAGTAAACAGCTAAAACGGACTGTAAGAGGAATGCTTAAAATTACACTGTTTCCTACTAGCAAATTACCTCTTTTAATCATTATCATCATAGTTAGAAGGATTAGGTATAGTTGTAGAACCTTATTCACTCAACTACGTTTTGACCATTTTTGTTACTTTCAAAGCTTTAGCAGGAGTAAACAGCTAAAACGGACTGTATAAAGAATGCTTTAGCTTACACTGTTTCTATCAAGCAAATGACCTTTTTTCATCATTATCATTATGGTTTGAAGGATTAGGTATAGTTTTAGAACCTGATTCACTCAACTACGTTTTGACCATTATTGTTACTTTCAAAGCTATTGCAGAAGGAGTAAACAGCTAAAACGGACTGTAAGAGGAATGCTTAAAATTACACTGTTTCCTACTAGCAAATTACCTCTTTTAATCATTATCATCATAGTTAGAAGGATTAGGTATAGTTGTAGAACCTTATTCACTCAACTACGTTTGGACCATTTTTGTTACTTTCAAAGCTTTTGCAGGAGTAAACTGCTGAAACGGACTGTAAGAAGAATACGTTTTTGTTACTTTCAAAGCTTTTGCAGAAGGAGTAAACAGCTAAAACGGACTGTAAGAGGAATGCTTAAACTTACACTGTTTCCTACAAGCAAATTACCTCTTTTAATCATTATCATCATAGTTAGAAGGATTAGGTATAGTTGTAGAACCTTATTCACTCAACTACGTTTTGACCATTTTTGTTACTTTCAAAGCTTTTGCAGGAGTAAACAGCTAAAAACGACTGTATGAAGAATGCTTTATCTTACACTGTTTCTATCAAGCAAATGACCTTTTTCATCATTTTCATTATAATATGAAGGATTTGTATAGTTGTAGAACCTGATTCACTCAGCTACGTTTTGACCATTATTGTTACTTTCAAAGCTTTTGCAGGAGTAAACTGCTGAAACGGACTGTAAGAGGAATGCTTAAAATTACACTGTTTCCTACTAGCAAATTACCTCTTTTAATCATTATCATCATAGTTAGAAGGATTAGGTATAGTTGTAGAACCTTATTCACTCAACTACGTTTTGACCATTTTTGTTACTTTCAAAGCTTTTGCAGGAGTAAACAGCTAAAACGGACTGTATGAAGAATGCTTTATCTTACACTGTTTCTATCAAGCAAATGACCTTTTTCATCATTTTCATTATAATATGAAGGATTTGTATAGTTGTAGAACCTGATTCACTCAGCTACGTTTTGACCATTATTGTTACTTTCAAAGCTTTTGCAGGAGTAAACTGCTGAAACGGACTGTAAGAGGAATGCTTAAAATTACACTGTTTCCTACTAGCAAATTACCTCTTTTAATCATTATCATCATAGTTAGAAGGATTAGGTATAGTTGTAGAACCTTATTGACTCAACTACGTTTTGACCATTTTTGTTACTTTCAAAGCTTTTGCAGAAGGAGTAAACAGCTAAAACGGACTGTAAGAGGAATGCTTAAACTTACACTGTTTCCTACAAGCAAATTACCTCTTTTAATCATTATCATCATAGTTAGAAGGATTAGGTATAGTTGTAGAACCTTATTCACTCAACTACGTTTTGACCATTTTTGTTACTTTCAAAGCTTTTGCAGGAGTAAACAGCTAAAACGGACTGTATGAAGAATGCTTTATCTTACACTGTTTCTATCAAGCAAATGACCTTTTTAATCATTATCATCATAGTTAGAAGGATTAGGTATAGTTGTAGAACCTTATTCACTCAACTACGTTTTGACCATTTTTGTTACTTTCAAAGCTTTTGCAGGAGTAAACAGCTAAAACGGACTGTATGAAGAATGCTTTATCTTACACTGTTTCTATCAAGCAAATGACCTTTTTAATCATTATCATCATAGTTAGAAGGATTAGGTATAGTTGTAGAACCTGATTCACTCAACTACGTTTTGACCATTATTGTTACTTTCAAAGCTATTGCAGAAGGAGTAAACAGCTAAAACGGACTGTAAGAGGAATGCTTAAAATTACACTGTTTCCTACTAGCAAATTACCTCTTTTAATCATTATCATCATAGTTAGAAGGATTAGGTATAGTTGTAGAACCTTATTCACTCAACTACGTTTGGACCATTTTTGTTACTTTCAAAGCTTTTGCAGGAGTAAACTGCTGAAACGGACTGTAAGAAGAATACGTTTTTGTTACTTTCAAAGCTTTTGCAGAAGGAGTAAACAGCTAAAACGGACTGTAAGAGGAATGCTTAAACTTACACTGTTTCCTACAAGCAAATTACCTCTTTTAATCATTATCATCATAGTTAGAAGGATTAGGTATAGTTGTAGAACCTTATTCACTCAACTACGTTTTGACCATTTTTGTTACTTTCAAAGCTTTTGCAGGAGTAAACAGCTAAAAACGACTGTATGAAGAATGCTTTATCTTACACTGTTTCTATCAAGCAAATGACCTTTTTCATCATTTTCATTATAATATGAAGGATTTGTATAGTTGTAGAACCTGATTCACTCAGCTACGTTTTGACCATTATTGTTACTTTCAAAGCTTTTGCAGGAGTAAACTGCTGAAACGGACTGTAAGAGGAATGCTTAAAATTACACTGTTTCCTACTAGCAAATTACCTCTTTTAATCATTATCATCATAGTTAGAAGGATTAGGTATAGTTGTAGAACCTTATTGACTCAACTACGTTTTGACCATTTTTGTTACTTTCAAAGCTTTTGCAGAAGGAGTAAACAGCTAAAACGGACTGTATGAAGAATGCTTTAGCTTACACTGTTTCCTACAAGCAAATGACCTTTTTTCATCATTATCATTATGGTTTGAAGGATTAGGTATAGTTGTAGAACCTTATTCACTCAACTACGTTTTGACCATTTTTGTTACTTTCAAAGCTTTTGCAGGAGTAAACAGCTAAAACGGACTGTATGAAGAATGCTTTAGCTTACACTGTTTCTATCAAGCAAATGACCTTTTTTCATCATTATCATTATGGTTTGAAGAATTAGGTATAGTTTTAGAACCTGATTCACTCAACTACGTTTTGACCATTATTGTTACTTTCAAAGCTATTGCAGGAGTAAACAGCTAAAACGGACTGTATGAAGAATGCTTTAGCTTACACTGTTTCTATCAAGCAAATGACCTTTTTTCATCATTATCATTATGGTTTGAAGGATTAGGTATAGTTTTAGAACCTGATTCACTCAACTACGTTTTGACCATTATTGTTACTTTCAAAGCTATTGCAGAAGGAGTAAACAGCTAAAACGGACTGTAAGAGGAATGCTTAAACTTACACTGTTTCCTACTAGCAAATTACCTCTTTTAATCATTATCATCATAGTTAGAAGGATTAGGTATAGTTGTAGAACCTGATTCACTCAACTACGTTTTGACCATTTTTGTTACTTTCAAAGCTTTTGCAGAAGGAGTAAACAGCTAAAACGGACTGTAAGAGGAATGCTTAAACTTACACTGTTTCCTACAAGCAAATTACCTCTTTTAATCATTATCATCATAGTTAGAAGGATTAGGTATAGTTGTAGAACCTTATTCACTCAACTACGTTTTGACCATTTTTGTTACTTTCAAAGCTTTTGCAGGAGTAAACTGCTGAAACGGACTGTAAGAAGAATACGTTTTTGTTACTTTCAAAGCTTTTGCAGAAGGAGTAAACAGCTAAAACGGACTGTAAGAGGAATGCTTAAAATTACACTGTTTCCTACTAGCAAATTACCTCTTTTAATCATTATCATCATTATGGTTTGAAGGATTAGGTATAGTTGTAGAACCTTATTGACTCAACTACGTTTTGACCATTTTTGTTACTTTCAAAGCTTTTGCAGGAGTAAACAGCTAAAACGGACTGTATGAAGAATGCTTTAGCTTACACTGTTTCTATCAAGCAAATGACCTTTTTTCATCATTATCATTATGGTTTGAAGGATTAGGTATAGTTTTAGAACCTGATTCACTCAACTACGTTTTGACCATTATTGTTACTTTCAAAGCTATTGCAGAAGGAGTAAACAGCTAAAACGGACTGTAAGAGGAATGCTTAAACTTACACTGTTTCCTACTAGCAAATTACCTCTTTAAATCATTATCATCATAGTTAGAAGGATTAGGTATAGTTGTAGAACCTGATTCACTCAACTACGTTTTGACCATTTTTGTTACTTTCAAAGCTTTTGCAGAAGGAGTAAACAGCTAAAACGGACTGTAAGAGGAATGCTTAAACTTACACTGTTTCCTACAAGCAAATTACCTCTTTTAATCATTATCATCATAGTTAGAAGGATTAGGTATAGTTGTAGAACCTTATTCACTCAACTACGTTTTGACCATTTTTGTTACTTTCAAAGCTTTTGCAGGAGTAAACTGCTGAAACGGACTGTAAGAAGAATACGTTTTTGTTACTTTCAAAGCTTTTGCAGAAGGAGTAAACAGCTAAAACGGACTGTAAGAGGAATGCTTAAAATTACACTGTTTCCTACTAGCAAATTACCTCTTTTAATCATTATCATCATAGTTAGAAGGATTAGGTATAGTTGTAGAACCTGATTCACTCAACTACGTTTTGACCATTTTTGTTACTTTCAAAGCTTTTGAAGAAGGAGTAAACAGCTAAAACGGACTGTAAGAGGAATGCTTAAAATTACACTGTTTCCTACTAGCAAATTACCTCTTTTAATCATTATCATCATTATGGTTTGAAGGATTAGGTATAGTTGTAGAACCTTATTGACTCAACTACGTTTTGACCATTTTTGTTACTTTCAAAGCTTTTGCAGAAGGAGTAAACAGCTAAAACGGACTGTAAGAGGAATGCTTAAACTTACACTGTTTCCTACAAGCAAATTACCTCTTTTAATCATTATCATCATAGTTAGAAGGATTAGGTATAGTTGTAGAACCTTATTGACTCAACTACGTTTTGACCATTTTTGTTACTTTCAAAGCTTTTGCAGGAGTAAACTGCTGAAACGGACTGTAAGAGGAATGCTTAAAATTACACTGTTTCCTACTAGCAAATTACCTCTTTTAATCATTATCATCATAGTTAGAAGGATTAGGTATAGTTGTAGAACCTTATTCACTCAACTACGTTTTGACCATTTTTGTTACTTTCAAAGCTTTTGCAGGAGTAAACTGCTGAAACGGACTGTAAGAAGAATACGTTTTTGTTACTTTCAAAGCTTTTGCAGAAGGAGTAAACAGCTAAAACGGACTGTAAGAGGAATGCTTAAAATTACACTGTTTCCTACTAGCAAATTACCTCTTTTAATCATTATCATCATTATGGTTTGAAGGATTAGGTATAGTTGTAGAACCTTATTGACTCAACTACGTTTTGACCATTTTTGTTACTTTCAAAGCTTTTGCAGGAGTAAACAGCTAAAACGGACTGTATGAAGAATGCTTTAGCTTACACTGTTTCTATCAAGCAAATGACCTTTTTTCATCATTATCATTATGGTTTGAAGAATTAGGTATAGTTTTAGAACCTGATTCACTCAACTACGTTTTGACCATTATTGTTACTTTCAAAGCTATTGCAGGAGTAAACAGCTAAAACGGACTGTATGAAGAATGCTTTAGCTTACACTGTTTCTATCAAGCAAATGACCTTTTTTCATCATTATCATTATGGTTTGAAGAATTAGGTATAGTTTTAGAACCTGATTTACTCAACTACGTTTTGACCATTATTGTTACTTTCAAAGCTATTGCAGAAGGAGTAAACAGCTAAAACGGACTGTAAGAGGAATGCTTAAACTTACACTGTTTCCTACTAGCAAATTACCTCTTTTAATCATTATCATCATAGTTAGAAGGATTAGGTATAGTTGTAGAACCTGATTCACTCAACTACGTTTTGACCATTTTTGTTACTTTCAAAGCTTTTGCAGAAGGAGTAAACAGCTAAAACGGACTGTAAGAGGAATGCTTAAACTTACACTGTTTCCTACAAGCAAATTACCTCTTTTAATCATTATCATCATAGTTAGAAGGATTAGGTATAGTTGTAGAACCTTATTCACTCAACTACGTTTTGACCATTTTTGTTACTTTCAAAGCTTTTGCAGGAGTAAACTGCTGAAACGGACTGTAAGAAGAATACGTTTTTGTTACTTTCAAAGCTTTTGCAGAAGGAGTAAACAGCTAAAACGGACTGTAAGAGGAATGCTTAAAATTACACTGTTTCCTACTAGCAAATTACCTCTTTTAATCATTATCATCATAGTTAGAAGGATTAGGTATAGTTGTAGAACCTGATTCACTCAACTACGTTTTGACCATTTTTGTTACTTTCAAAGCTTTTGAAGAAGGAGTAAACAGCTAAAACGGACTGTAAGAGGAATGCTTAAAATTACACTGTTTCCTACTAGCAAATTACCTCTTTTAATCATTATCATCATTATGGTTTGAAGGATTAGGTATAGTTGTAGAACCTTATTGACTCAACTACGTTTTGACCATTTTTGTTACTTTCAAAGCTTTTGCAGAAGGAGTAAACAGCTAAAACGGACTGTATGAAGAATGCTTTAGCTTACACTGTTTCCTACAAGCAAATGACCTTTTTTCATCATTATCATTATGGTTTGAAGGATTAGGTATAGTTGTAGAACCTTATTCACTCAACTACGTTTTGACCATTTTTGTTACTTTCAAAGCTTTTGCAGGAGTAAACAGCTAAAACGGACTGTATGAAGAATGCTTTAGCTTACACTGTTTCTATCAAGCAAATGACCTTTTTTCATCATTATCATTATGGTTTGAAGAATTAGGTATAGTTTTAGAACCTGATTCACTCAACTACGTTTTGACCATTATTGTTACTTTCAAAGCTATTGCAGGAGTAAACAGCTAAAACGGACTGTATGAAGAATGCTTTAGCTTACACTGTTTCTATCAAGCAAATGACCTTTTTTCATCATTATCATTATGGTTTGAAGGATTAGGTATAGTTTTAGAACCTGATTCACTCAACTACGTTTTGACCATTATTGTTACTTTCAAAGCTATTGCAGAAGGAGTAAACAGCTAAAACGGACTGTAAGAGGAATGCTTAAACTTACACTGTTTCCTACTAGCAAATTACCTCTTTTAATCATTATCATCATAGTTAGAAGGATTAGGTATAGTTGTAGAACCTGATTCACTCAACTACGTTTTGACCATTTTTGTTACTTTCAAAGCTTTTGCAGAAGGAGTAAACAGCTAAAACGGACTGTAAGAGGAATGCTTAAACTTACACTGTTTCCTACAAGCAAATTACCTCTTTTAATCATTATCATCATAGTTAGAAGGATTAGGTATAGTTGTAGAACCTTATTCACTCAACTACGTTTTGACCATTTTTGTTACTTTCAAAGCTTTTGCAGGAGTAAACTGCTGAAACGGACTGTAAGAAGAATACGTTTTTGTTACTTTCAAAGCTTTTGCAGAAGGAGTAAACAGCTAAAACGGACTGTAAGAGGAATGCTTAAAATTACACTGTTTCCTACTAGCAAATTACCTCTTTTAATCATTATCATCATTATGGTTTGAAGGATTAGGTATAGTTGTAGAACCTTATTGACTCAACTACGTTTTGACCATTTTTGTTACTTTCAAAGCTTTTGCAGGAGTAAACAGCTAAAACGGACTGTATGAAGAATGCTTTAGCTTACACTGTTTCTATCAAGCAAATGACCTTTTTTCATCATTATCATTATGGTTTGAAGGATTAGGTATAGTTTTAGAACCTGATTCACTCAACTACGTTTTGACCATTATTGTTACTTTCAAAGCTATTGCAGAAGGAGTAAACAGCTAAAACGGACTGTAAGAGGAATGCTTAAACTTACACTGTTTCCTACTAGCAAATTACCTCTTTAAATCATTATCATCATAGTTAGAAGGATTAGGTATAGTTGTAGAACCTGATTCACTCAACTACGTTTTGACCATTTTTGTTACTTTCAAAGCTTTTGCAGAAGGAGTAAACAGCTAAAACGGACTGTAAGAGGAATGCTTAAACTTACACTGTTTCCTACAAGCAAATTACCTCTTTTAATCATTATCATCATAGTTAGAAGGATTAGGTATAGTTGTAGAACCTTATTCACTCAACTACGTTTTGACCATTTTTGTTACTTTCAAAGCTTTTGCAGGAGTAAACTGCTGAAACGGACTGTAAGAAGAATACGTTTTTGTTACTTTCAAAGCTTTTGCAGAAGGAGTAAACAGCTAAAACGGACTGTAAGAGGAATGCTTAAAATTACACTGTTTCCTACTAGCAAATTACCTCTTTTAATCATTATCATCATAGTTAGAAGGATTAGGTATAGTTGTAGAACCTGATTCACTCAACTACGTTTTGACCATTTTTGTTACTTTCAAAGCTTTTGAAGAAGGAGTAAACAGCTAAAACGGACTGTAAGAGGAATGCTTAAAATTACACTGTTTCCTACTAGCAAATTACCTCTTTTAATCATTATCATCATTATGGTTTGAAGGATTAGGTATAGTTGTAGAACCTTATTGACTCAACTACGTTTTGACCATTTTTGTTACTTTCAAAGCTTTTGCAGAAGGAGTAAACAGCTAAAACGGACTGTAAGAGGAATGCTTAAACTTACACTGTTTCCTACAAGCAAATTACCTCTTTTAATCATTATCATCATAGTTAGAAGGATTAGGTATAGTTGTAGAACCTTATTGACTCAACTACGTTTTGACCATTTTTGTTACTTTCAAAGCTTTTGCAGGAGTAAACTGCTGAAACGGACTGTAAGAGGAATGCTTAAAATTACACTGTTTCCTACTAGCAAATTACCTCTTTTAATCATTATCATCATAGTTAGAAGGATTAGGTATAGTTGTAGAACCTTATTCACTCAACTACGTTTTGACCATTTTTGTTACTTTCAAAGCTTTTGCAGGAGTAAACTGCTGAAACGGACTGTAAGAAGAATACGTTTTTGTTACTTTCAAAGCTTTTGCAGAAGGAGTAAACAGCTAAAACGGACTGTAAGAGGAATGCTTAAAATTACACTGTTTCCTACTAGCAAATTACCTCTTTTAATCATTATCATCATTATGGTTTGAAGGATTAGGTATAGTTGTAGAACCTTATTGACTCAACTACGTTTTGACCATTTTTGTTACTTTCAAAGCTTTTGCAGGAGTAAACAGCTAAAACGGACTGTATGAAGAATGCTTTAGCTTACACTGTTTCTATCAAGCAAATGACCTTTTTTCATCATTATCATTATGGTTTGAAGAATTAGGTATAGTTTTAGAACCTGATTCACTCAACTACGTTTTGACCATTATTGTTACTTTCAAAGCTATTGCAGGAGTAAACAGCTAAAACGGACTGTATGAAGAATGCTTTAGCTTACACTGTTTCTATCAAGCAAATGACCTTTTTTCATCATTATCATTATGGTTTGAAGGATTAGGTATAGTTTTAGAACCTGATTTACTCAACTACGTTTTGACCATTATTGTTACTTTCAAAGCTATTGCAGAAGGAGTAAACAGCTAAAACGGACTGTAAGAGGAATGCTTAAACTTACACTGTTTCCTACTAGCAAATTACCTCTTTTAATCATTATCATCATAGTTAGAAGGATTAGGTATAGTTGTAGAACCTGATTCACTCAACTACGTTTTGACCATTTTTGTTACTTTCAAAGCTTTTGCAGAAGGAGTAAACAGCTAAAACGGACTGTAAGAGGAATGCTTAAACTTACACTGTTTCCTACAAGCAAATTACCTCTTTTAATCATTATCATCATAGTTAGAAGGATTAGGTATAGTTGTAGAACCTTATTCACTCAACTACGTTTTGACCATTTTTGTTACTTTCAAAGCTTTTGCAGGAGTAAACTGCTGAAACGGACTGTAAGAAGAATACGTTTTTGTTACTTTCAAAGCTTTTGCAGAAGGAGTAAACAGCTAAAACGGACTGTAAGAGGAATGCTTAAAATTACACTGTTTCCTACTAGCAAATTACCTCTTTTAATCATTATCATCATAGTTAGAAGGATTAGGTATAGTTGTAGAACCTGATTCACTCAACTACGTTTTGACCATTTTTGTTACTTTCAAAGCTTTTGAAGAAGGAGTAAACAGCTAAAACGGACTGTAAGAGGAATGCTTAAAATTACACTGTTTCCTACTAGCAAATTACCTCTTTTAATCATTATCATCATTATGGTTTGAAGGATTAGGTATAGTTGTAGAACCTTATTGACTCAACTACGTTTTGACCATTTTTGTTACTTTCAAAGCTTTTGCAGAAGGAGTAAACAGCTAAAACGGACTGTAAGAGGAATGCTTAAACTTACACTGTTTCCTACAAGCAAATTACCTCTTTTAATCATTATCATCATAGTTAGAAGGATTAGGTATAGTTGTAGAACCTTATTGACTCAACTACGTTTTGACCATTTTTGTTACTTTCAAAGCTTTTGCAGGAGTAAACTGCTGAAACGGACTGTAAGAGGAATGCTTAAAATTACACTGTTTCCTACTAGCAAATTACCTCTTTTAATCATTATCATCATAGTTAGAAGGATTAGGTATAGTTGTAGAACCTTATTCACTCAACTACGTTTTGACCATTTTTGTTACTTTCAAAGCTTTTGCAGGAGTAAACAGCTAAAACGGACTGTATGAAGAATGCTTTATCTTACACTGTTTCTATCAAGCAAATGACCTTTTTCATCATTTTCATTATAATATGAAGGATTTGTATAGTTGTAGAAACTGATTCACTCAACTACGTTTGGACCATTTTTGTTACTTTCAAAGCATAAACAGCTAAAATGGACTTTAAGAGGAATGCTTAAGCAAACACTGTTTCTATCAAGCAAATGACCTTTTTTCATCATTATCATTATGGTTTGAAGGATTAGGTATAGTTTTAGAACCTGATTCACTCAACTACGTTTTGACCATTATTGTTACTTTCAAAGCTATTGCAGAAGGAGTAAACAGCTAAAACGGACTGTAAGAGGAATGCTTAAAATTACACTGTTTCCTACTAGCAAATTACCTCTTTTAATCATTATCATCATAGTTAGAAGGATTAGGTATAGTTGTAGAACCTGATTCACTCAACTACGTTTGGACCATTTTTGTTACTTTCAAAGCTTTTGCAGGAGTAAACTGCTGAAACGGACTGTAAGAGGAATACGTTTTTGTTACTTTCAAAGCTTTTGCAGAAGGAGTAAACAGCTAAAACGGACTGTATGAAGAATGCTTTATCTTACACTGTTTCTATCAAGCAAATGACCTTTTTCATCATTTTCATTATAATATGAAGGATTTGTATAGTTGTAGAAACTGATTCACTCAACTACGTTTGGACCATTTTTGTTACTTTTAAAGCATAAACAGCTAAAATGGACTTTAAGAGGAATGCTTAAGCAAACACTGTTTCTATCAAGCAAATGACCTTTTTTCATCATTATCATTATGGTTTGAAGGATTAGGTATAGTTTTAGAACCTGATTCACTCAACTACGTTCTGACCATTTTTGTTACTTTCAAAGCGTTTGCAGGAGTAAACAGCTAAAACGGACTGTATGAAGAATGCTTTATCTTACACTGTTTCTATCAAGCAAATGACCTTTTTCCTCATTTTCATTATAATATGAAGGATTTGTATAGTTGTAGAACCTGATTCACTCAGCTACGTTTTGACCATTATTGTTACTTTCAAAGCTTTTGCAGGAGTAAACTGCTGAAACGGACTGTAAGAGGAATGCTTAAAATTACACTGTTTCCTACTAGCAAATTACCTCTTTTAATCATTATCATCATAGTTAGAAGGATTAGGTATAGTTGTAGAACCTTATTCACTCAACTACGTTTTGACCATTTTTGTTACTTTCAAAGCTTTTGCAGGAGTAAACAGCTAAAAACGACTGTATGAAGAATGCTTTATCTTACACTGTTTCTATCAAGCAAATGACCTTTTTCATCATTTTCATTATAATATGAAGGATTTGTATAGTTGTAGAACCTGATTCACTCAGCTACGTTTTGACCATTATTGTTACTTTCAAAGCTTTTGCAGGAGTAAACTGCTGAAACGGACTGTAAGAGGAATGCTTAAAATTACACTGTTTCCTACTAGCAAATTACCTCTTTTAATCATTATCATCATAGTTAGAAGGATTAGGTATAGTTGTAGAACCTTATTGACTCAACTACGTTTTGACCATTTTTGTTACTTTCAAAGCTTTTGCAGAAGGAGTAAACAGCTAAAACGGACTGTAAGAGGAATGCTTAAACTTACACTGTTTCCTACAAGCAAATTACCTCTTTTAATCATTATCATCATAGTTAGAAGGATTAGGTATAGTTGTAGAACCTTATTCACTCAACTACGTTTTGACCATTTTTGTTACTTTCAAAGCTTTTGCAGGAGTAAACTGCTGAAACGGACTGTAAGAGGAATACGTTTTTGTTACTTTCAAAGCTTTTGCAGAAGGAGTAAACAGCTAAAACGGACTGTATGAAGAATGCTTTAGCTTACACTGTTTCTATCAAGCAAATGACCTTTTTTCATCATTATCATTATGGTTTGAAGGATTAGGTATAGTTTTAGAACCTGATTCACTCAACTACGTTTTGACCATTATTGTTACTTTCAAAGCTATTGCAGAAGGAGTAAACAGCTAAAACGGACTGTAAGAGGAATGCTTAAACTTACACTGTTTCCTACTAGCAAATTACCTCTTTTAATCATTATCATCATAGTTAGAAGGATTAGGTATAGTTGTAGAACCTGATTCACTCAACTACGTTTTGACCATTTTTGTTACTTTCAAAGCTTTTGCAGAAGGAGTAAACAGCTAAAACGGACTGTAAGAGGAATGCTTAAACTTACACTGTTTCCTACAAGCAAATTACCTCTTTTAATCATTATCATCATAGTTAGAAGGATTAGGTATAGTTGTAGAACCTTATTCACTCAACTACGTTTTGACCATTTTTGTTACTTTCAAAGCTTTTGCAGGAGTAAACTGCTGAAACGGACTGTAAGAAGAATACGTTTTTGTTACTTTCAAAGCTTTTGCAGAAGGAGTAAACAGCTAAAACGGACTGTAAGAGGAATGCTTAAAATTACACTGTTTCCTACTAGCAAATTACCTCTTTTAATCATTATCATCATTATGGTTTGAAGGATTAGGTATAGTTGTAGAACCTTATTGACTCAACTACGTTTTGACCATTTTTGTTACTTTCAAAGCTTTTGCAGGAGTAAACAGCTAAAACGGACTGTATGAAGAATGCTTTAGCTTACACTGTTTCTATCAAGCAAATGACCTTTTTTCATCATTATCATTATGGTTTGAAGGATTAGGTATAGTTTTAGAACCTGATTCACTCAACTACGTTTTGACCATTATTGTTACTTTCAAAGCTATTGCAGAAGGAGTAAACAGCTAAAACGGACTGTAAGAGGAATGCTTAAACTTACACTGTTTCCTACTAGCAAATTACCTCTTTTAATCATTATCATCATAGTTAGAAGGATTAGGTATAGTTGTAGAACCTGATTCACTCAACTACGTTTTGACCATTTTTGTTACTTTCAAAGCTTTTGCAGAAGGAGTAAACAGCTAAAACGGACTGTAAGAGGAATGCTTAAACTTACACTGTTTCCTACAAGCAAATTACCTCTTTTAATCATTATCATCATAGTTAGAAGGATTAGGTATAGTTGTAGAACCTTATTCACTCAACTACGTTTTGACCATTTTTGTTACTTTCAAAGCTTTTGCAGGAGTAAACTGCTGAAACGGACTGTAAGAAGAATACGTTTTTGTTACTTTCAAAGCTTTTGCAGAAGGAGTAAACAGCTAAAACGGACTGTAAGAGGAATGCTTAAAATTACACTGTTTCCTACTAGCAAATTACCTCTTTTAATCATTATCATCATAGTTAGAAGGATTAGGTATAGTTGTAGAACCTGATTCACTCAACTACGTTTTGACCATTTTTGTTACTTTCAAAGCTTTTGAAGAAGGAGTAAACAGCTAAAACGGACTGTAAGAGGAATGCTTAAAATTACACTGTTTCCTACTAGCAAATTACCTCTTTTAATCATTATCATCATTATGGTTTGAAGGATTAGGTATAGTTGTAGAACCTTATTGACTCAACTACGTTTTGACCATTTTTGTTACTTTCAAAGCTTTTGCAGAAGGAGTAAACAGCTAAAACGGACTGTAAGAGGAATGCTTAAACTTACACTGTTTCCTACAAGCAAATTACCTCTTTTAATCATTATCATCATAGTTAGAAGGATTAGGTATAGTTGTAGAACCTTATTGACTCAACTACGTTTTGACCATTTTTGTTACTTTCAAAGCTTTTGCAGGAGTAAACTGCTGAAACGGACTGTAAGAGGAATGCTTAAAATTACACTGTTTCCTACTAGCAAATTACCTCTTTTAATCATTATCATCATAGTTAGAAGGATTAGGTATAGTTGTAGAACCTTATTCACTCAACTACGTTTTGACCATTTTTGTTACTTTCAAAGCTTTTGCAGGAGTAAACTGCTGAAACGGACTGTAAGAAGAATACGTTTTTGTTACTTTCAAAGCTTTTGCAGAAGGAGTAAACAGCTAAAACGGACTGTAAGAGGAATGCTTAAAATTACACTGTTTCCTACTAGCAAATTACCTCTTTTAATCATTATCATCATTATGGTTTGAAGGATTAGGTATAGTTGTAGAACCTTATTGACTCAACTACGTTTTGACCATTTTTGTCACTTTCAAAGCTTTTGCAGGAGTAAACAGCTAAAACGGACTGTATGAAGAATGCTTTAGCTTACACTGTTTCTATCAAGCAAATGACCTTTTTTCATCATTATCATTATGGTTTGAAGAATTAGGTATAGTTTTAGAACCTGATTCACTCAACTACGTTTTGACCATTATTGTTACTTTCAAAGCTATTGCAGGAGTAAACAGCTAAAACGGACTGTATGAAGAATGCTTTAGCTTACACTGTTTCTATCAAGCAAATGACCTTTTTTCATCATTATCATTATGGTTTGAAGGATTAGGTATAGTTTTAGAACCTGATTTACTCAACTACGTTTTGACCATTATTGTTACTTTCAAAGCTATTGCAGAAGGAGTAAACAGCTAAAACGGACTGTAAGAGGAATGCTTAAACTTACACTGTTTCCTACTAGCAAATTACCTCTTTTAATCATTATCATCATAGTTAGAAGGATTAGGTATAGTTGTAGAACCTGATTCACTCAACTACGTTTTGACCATTTTTGTTACTTTCAAAGCTTTTGCAGAAGGAGTAAACAGCTAAAACGGACTGTAAGAGGAATGCTTAAACTTACACTGTTTCCTACAAGCAAATTACCTCTTTTAATCATTATCATCATAGTTAGAAGGATTAGGTATAGTTGTAGAACCTTATTCACTCAACTACGTTTTGACCATTTTTGTTACTTTCAAAGCTTTTGCAGGAGTAAACTGCTGAAACGGACTGTAAGAAGAATACGTTTTTGTTACTTTCAAAGCTTTTGCAGAAGGAGTAAACAGCTAAAACGGACTGTAAGAGGAATGCTTAAAATTACACTGTTTCCTACTAGCAAATTACCTCTTTTAATCATTATCATCATAGTTAGAAGGATTAGGTATAGTTGTAGAACCTGATTCACTCAACTACGTTTTGACCATTTTTGTTACTTTCAAAGCTTTTGAAGAAGGAGTAAACAGCTAAAACGGACTGTAAGAGGAATGCTTAAAATTACACTGTTTCCTACTAGCAAATTACCTCTTTTAATCATTATCATCATTATGGTTTGAAGGATTAGGTATAGTTGTAGAACCTTATTGACTCAACTACGTTTTGACCATTTTTGTTACTTTCAAAGCTTTTGCAGAAGGAGTAAACAGCTAAAACGGACTGTAAGAGGAATGCTTAAACTTACACTGTTTCCTACAAGCAAATTACCTCTTTTAATCATTATCATCATAGTTAGAAGGATTAGGTATAGTTGTAGAACCTTATTGACTCAACTACGTTTTGACCATTTTTGTTACTTTCAAAGCTTTTGCAGGAGTAAACTGCTGAAACGGACTGTAAGAGGAATGCTTAAAATTACACTGTTTCCTACTAGCAAATTACCTCTTTTAATCATTATCATCATAGTTAGAAGGATTAGGTATAGTTGTAGAACCTTATTCACTCAACTACGTTTTGACCATTTTTGTTACTTTCAAAGCTTTTGCAGGAGTAAACTGCTGAAACGGACTGTAAGAAGAATACGTTTTTGTTACTTTCAAAGCTTTTGCAGAAGGAGTAAACAGCTAAAACGGACTGTAAGAGGAATGCTTAAAATTACACTGTTTCCTACTAGCAAATTACCTCTTTTAATCATTATCATCATTATGGTTTGAAGGATTAGGTATAGTTGTAGAACCTTATTGACTCAACTACGTTTTGACCATTTTTGTTACTTTCAAAGCTTTTGCAGGAGTAAACAGCTAAAACGGACTGTATGAAGAATGCTTTAGCTTACACTGTTTCTATCAAGCAAATGACCTTTTTTCATCATTATCATTATGGTTTGAAGAATTAGGTATAGTTTTAGAACCTGATTCACTCAACTACGTTTTGACCATTATTGTTACTTTCAAAGCTATTGCAGGAGTAAACAGCTAAAACGGACTGTATGAAGAATGCTTTAGCTTACACTGTTTCTATCAAGCAAATGACCTTTTTTCATCATTATCATTATGGTTTGAAGGATTAGGTATAGTTTTAGAACCTGATTTACTCAACTACGTTTTGACCATTATTGTTACTTTCAAAGCTATTGCAGAAGGAGTAAACAGCTAAAACGGACTGTAAGAGGAATGCTTAAACTTACACTGTTTCCTACTAGCAAATTACCTCTTTTAATCATTATCATCATAGTTAGAAGGATTAGGTATAGTTGTAGAACCTGATTCACTCAACTACGTTTTGACCATTTTTGTTACTTTCAAAGCTTTTGCAGAAGGAGTAAACAGCTAAAACGGACTGTAAGAGGAATGCTTAAACTTACACTGTTTCCTACAAGCAAATTACCTCTTTTAATCATTATCATCATAGTTAGAAGGATTAGGTATAGTTGTAGAACCTTATTCACTCAACTACGTTTTGACCATTTTTGTTACTTTCAAAGCTTTTGCAGGAGTAAACTGCTGAAACGGACTGTAAGAAGAATACGTTTTTGTTACTTTCAAAGCTTTTGCAGAAGGAGTAAACAGCTAAAACGGACTGTAAGAGGAATGCTTAAAATTACACTGTTTCCTACTAGCAAATTACCTCTTTTAATCATTATCATCATAGTTAGAAGGATTAGGTATAGTTGTAGAACCTGATTCACTCAACTACGTTTTGACCATTTTTGTTACTTTCAAAGCTTTTGAAGAAGGAGTAAACAGCTAAAACGGACTGTAAGAGGAATGCTTAAAATTACACTGTTTCCTACTAGCAAATTACCTCTTTTAATCATTATCATCATTATGGTTTGAAGGATTAGGTATAGTTGTAGAACCTTATTGACTCAACTACGTTTTGACCATTTTTGTTACTTTCAAAGCTTTTGCAGAAGGAGTAAACAGCTAAAACGGACTGTAAGAGGAATGCTTAAACTTACACTGTTTCCTACAAGCAAATTACCTCTTTTAATCATTATCATCATAGTTAGAAGGATTAGGTATAGTTGTAGAACCTTATTGACTCAACTACGTTTTGACCATTTTTGTTACTTTCAAAGCTTTTGCAGGAGTAAACTGCTGAAACGGACTGTAAGAGGAATGCTTAAAATTACACTGTTTCCTACTAGCAAATTACCTCTTTTAATCATTATCATCATAGTTAGAAGGATTAGGTATAGTTGTAGAACCTTATTCACTCAACTACGTTTTGACCATTTTTGTTACTTTCAAAGCTTTTGCAGGAGTAAACAGCTAAAACGGACTGTATGAAGAATGCTTTATCTTACACTGTTTCTATCAAGCAAATGACCTTTTTCATCATTTTCATTATAATATGAAGGATTTGTATAGTTGTAGAAACTGATTCACTCAACTACGTTTGGACCATTTTTGTTACTTTCAAAGCATAAACAGCTAAAATGGACTTTAAGAGGAATGCTTAAGCAAACACTGTTTCTATCAAGCAAATGACCTTTTTTCATCATTATCATTATGGTTTGAAGGATTAGGTATAGTTTTAGAACCTGATTCACTCAACTACGTTTTGACCATTATTGTTACTTTCAAAGCTATTGCAGAAGGAGTAAACAGCTAAAACGGACTGTAAGAGGAATGCTTAAAATTACACTGTTTCCTACTAGCAAATTACCTCTTTTAATCATTATCATCATAGTTAGAAGGATTAGGTATAGTTGTAGAACCTGATTCACTCAACTACGTTTGGACCATTTTTGTTACTTTCAAAGCTTTTGCAGGAGTAAACTGCTGAAACGGACTGTAAGAGGAATACGTTTTTGTTACTTTCAAAGCTTTTGCAGAAGGAGTAAACAGCTAAAACGGACTGTATGAAGAATGCTTTATCTTACACTGTTTCTATCAAGCAAATGACCTTTTTCATCATTTTCATTATAATATGAAGGATTTGTATAGTTGTAGAAACTGATTCACTCAACTACGTTTGGACCATTTTTGTTACTTTTAAAGCATAAACAGCTAAAATGGACTTTAAGAGGAATGCTTAAGCAAACACTGTTTCTATCAAGCAAATGACCTTTTTTCATCATTATCATTATGGTTTGAAGGATTAGGTATAGTTTTAGAACCTGATTCACTCAACTACGTTCTGACCATTTTTGTTACTTTCAAAGCGTTTGCAGGAGTAAACAGCTAAAACGGACTGTATGAAGAATGCTTTATCTTACACTGTTTCTATCAAGCAAATGACCTTTTTCCTCATTTTCATTATAATATGAAGGATTTGTATAGTTGTAGAACCTGATTCACTCAGCTACGTTTTGACCATTATTGTTACTTTCAAAGCTTTTGCAGGAGTAAACTGCTGAAACGGACTGTAAGAGGAATGCTTAAAATTACACTGTTTCCTACTAGCAAATTACCTCTTTTAATCATTATCATCATAGTTAGAAGGATTAGGTATAGTTGTAGAACCTTATTCACTCAACTACGTTTTGACCATTTTTGTTACTTTCAAAGCTTTTGCAGGAGTAAACAGCTAAAAACGACTGTATGAAGAATGCTTTATCTTACACTGTTTCTATCAAGCAAATGACCTTTTTCATCATTTTCATTATAATATGAAGGATTTGTATAGTTGTAGAACCTGATTCACTCAGCTACGTTTTGACCATTATTGTTACTTTCAAAGCTTTTGCAGGAGTAAACTGCTGAAACGGACTGTAAGAGGAATGCTTAAAATTACACTGTTTCCTACTAGCAAATTACCTCTTTTAATCATTATCATCATAGTTAGAAGGATTAGGTATAGTTGTAGAACCTTATTGACTCAACTACGTTTTGACCATTTTTGTTACTTTCAAAGCTTTTGCAGAAGGAGTAAACAGCTAAAACGGACTGTAAGAGGAATGCTTAAACTTACACTGTTTCCTACAAGCAAATTACCTCTTTTAATCATTATCATCATAGTTAGAAGGATTAGGTATAGTTGTAGAACCTTATTCACTCAACTACGTTTTGACCATTTTTGTTACTTTCAAAGCTTTTGCAGGAGTAAACTGCTGAAACGGACTGTAAGAGGAATACGTTTTTGTTACTTTCAAAGCTTTTGCAGAAGGAGTAAACAGCTAAAACGGACTGTATGAAGAATGCTTTAGCTTACACTGTTTCTATCAAGCAAATGACCTTTTTTCATCATTATCATTATGGTTTGAAGGATTAGGTATAGTTGTAGAACCTGATTCACTCAACTACGTTTTGACCATTTTTGTTACTTTCAAAGCTTTTGCAGAAGGAGTAAACAGCTAAAACGGACTGTATGAAGAATGCTTTAGCTTACACTGTTTCCTACAAGCAAATGACCTTTTTTCATCATTATCATTATGGTTTGAAGGATTAGGTATAGTTGTAGAACCTTATTCACTCAACTACGTTTTGACCATTTTTGTTACTTTCAAAGCTTTTGCAGGAGTAAACAGCTAAAACGGACTGTATGAAGAATGCTTTAGCTTACACTGTTTCTATCAAGCAAATGACCTTTTTTCATCATTATCATTATGGTTTGAAGGATTAGGTATAGTTTTAGAACCTGATTCACTCAACTACGTTTTGACCATTATTGTTACTTTCAAAGCTATTGCAGAAGGAGTAAACAGCTAAAACGGACTGTAAGAGGAATGCTTAAACTTACACTGTTTCCTACTAGCAAATTACCTCTTTTAATCATTATCATCATAGTTAGAAGGATTAGGTATAGTTGTAGAACCTGATTCACTCAACTACGTTTTGACCATTTTTGTTACTTTCAAAGCTTTTGCAGAAGGAGTAAACAGCTAAAACGGACTGTAAGAGGAATGCTTAAAATTACACTGTTTCCTACTAGCAAATTACCTCTTTTAATCATTATCATCATAGTTAGAAGGATTAGGTATAGTTGTAGAACCTGATTCACTCAACTACGTTCTGACCATTTTTGTTACTTTCAAAGCTTTTGCAGGAGTAAACTGCTGAAACGGACTGTAAGAAGAATACGTTTTTGTTACTTTCAAAGCTTTTGCAGAAGGAGTAAACAGCTAAAACGGACTGTAAGAGGAATGCTTAAACTTACACTGTTTCCTACAAGCAAATTACCTCTTTTAATCATTATCATCATAGTTAGAAGGATTAGGTATAGTTGTAGAACCTTATTCACTCAACTACGTTTTGACCATTTTTGTTACTTTCAAAGCTTTTGCAGGAGTAAACAGCTAAAACGGACTGTATGAAGAATGCTTTATCTTACACTGTTTCTATCAAGCAAATGACCTTTTTCATCATTTTCATTATAATATGAAGGATTTGTATAGTTGTAGAAACTGATTCACTCAACTACGTTTGGACCATTTTTGTTACTTTCAAAGCATAAACAGCTAAAATGGACTTTAAGAGGAATGCTTAAGCAAACACTGTTTCTATCAAGCAAATGACCTTTTTTCATCATTATCATTATGGTTTGAAGGATTAGGTATAGTTTTAGAACCTGATTCACTCAACTACGTTCTGACCATTTTTGTTACTTTCAAAGCGTTTGCAGGAGTAAACTGCTGAAACGGACTGTAAGAAGAATACGTTTTTGTTACTTTCAAAGCTTTTGCAGAAGGAGTAAACAGCTAAAACGGACTGTAAGAGGAATGCTTAAACTTACACGGTTTCCTACAAGCAAATTACCTCTTTTAATCATTATCATCATAGTTAGAAGGATTAGGTATAGTTGTAGAACCTTATTCACTCAACTACGTTTTGACCATTTTTGTTACTTTCAAAGCTTTTGCAGGAGTAAACAGCTAAAACGGACTGTATGAAGAATGCTTTATCTTACACTGTTTCTATCAAGCAAATGACCTTTTTCATCATTTTCATTATAATATGAAGGATTTGTATAGTTGTAGAAACTGATTCACTCAACTACGTTTGGACCATTTTTGTTACTTTCAAAGCATAAACAGCTAAAATGGACTTTAAGAGGAATGCTTAAGCAAACACTGTTTCTATCAAGCAAATGACCTTTTTTCATCATTATCATTATGGTTTGAAGGATTAGGTATAGTTTTAGAACCTGATTCACTCAACTACGTTCTGACCATTTTTGTTACTTTCAAAGCGTTTGCAGGAGTAAACAGCTAAAACGGACTGTATGAAGAATGCTTTATCTTACACTGTTTCTATCAAGCAAATGACCTTTTTCCTCATTTTCATTATAATATGAAGGATTTGTATAGTTGTAGAACCTGATTCACTCAGCTACGTTTTGACCATTATTGTTACTTTCAAAGCTTTTGCAGGAGTAAACTGCTGAAACGGACTGTAAGAGGAATGCTTAAAATTACACTGTTTCCTACTAGCAAATTACCTCTTTTAATCATTATCATCATAGTTAGAAGGATTAGGTATAGTTGTAGAACCTTATTCACTCAACTACGTTTTGACCATTTTTGTTACTTTCAAAGCTTTTGCAGGAGTAAACAGCTAAAAACGACTGTATGAAGAATGCTTTATCTTACACTGTTTCTATCAAGCAAATGACCTTTTTCATCATTTTCATTATAATATGAAGGATTTGTATAGTTGTAGAACCTGATTCACTCAGCTACGTTTTGACCATTATTGTTACTTTCAAAGCTTTTGCAGGAGTAAACTGCTGAAACGGACTGTAAGAGGAATGCTTAAAATTACACTGTTTCCTACTAGCAAATTACCTCTTTTAATCATTATCATCATAGTTAGAAGGATTAGGTATAGTTGTAGAACCTGATTCACTCAACTACGTTTGGACCATTTTTGTTACTCTCAAAGCTTTTGCAGGAGTAAACTGCTGAAACGGACTGTAAGAGGAATACGTTTTTGTTACTTTCAAAGCTTTTGCAGAAGGAGTAAACAGCTAAAACGGACTGTATGAAGAATGCTTTAGCTTACACTGTTTCTATCAAGCAAATGACCTTTTTTCATCATTATCATTATGGTTTGAAGGATTAGGTATAGTTGTAGAACCTGATTCACTCAACTACGTTTTGACCATTTTTGTTACTTTCAAAGCTTTTGCAGAAGGAGTAAACAGCTAAAACGGACTGTATGAAGAATGCTTTAGCTTACACTGTTTCCTACAAGCAAATGACCTTTTTTCATCATTATCATTATGGTTTGAAGGATTAGGTATAGTTGTAGAACCTTATTCACTCAACTACGTTTTGACCATTTTTGTTACTTTCAAAGCTTTTGCAGGAGTAAACAGCTAAAACGGACTGTATGAAGAATGCTTTAGCTTACACTGTTTCTATCAAGCAAATGACCTTTTTTCATCATTATCATTATGGTTTGAAGGATTAGGTATAGTTTTAGAACCTGATTCACTCAACTACGTTTTGACCATTATTGTTACTTTCAAAGCTATTGCAGAAGGAGTAAACAGCTAAAACGGACTGTAAGAGGAATGCTTAAACTTACACTGTTTCCTACTAGCAAATTACCTCTTTTAATCATTATCATCATAGTTAGAAGGATTAGGTATAGTTGTAGAACCTGATTCACTCAACTACGTTTTGACCATTTTTGTTACTTTCAAAGCTTTTGCAGAAGGAGTAAACAGCTAAAACGGACTGTAAGAGGAATGCTTAAAATTACACTGTTTCCTACTAGCAAATTACCTCTTTTAATCATTATCATCATAGTTAGAAGGATTAGGTATAGTTGTAGAACCTGATTCACTCAACTACGTTCTGACCATTTTTGTTACTTTCAAAGCTTTTGCAGGAGTAAACTGCTGAAACGGACTGTAAGAAGAATACGTTTTTGTTACTTTCAAAGCTTTTGCAGAAGGAGTAAACAGCTAAAACGGACTGTAAGAGGAATGCTTAAACTTACACTGTTTCCTACAAGCAAATTACCTCTTTTAATCATTATCATCATAGTTAGAAGGATTAGGTATAGTTGTAGAACCTTATTCACTCAACTACGTTTTGACCATTTTTGTTACTTTCAAAGCTTTTGCAGGAGTAAACAGCTAAAAACGACTGTATGAAGAATGCTTTATCTTACACTGTTTCTATCAAGCAAATGACCTTTTTCATCATTTTCATTATAATATGAAGGATTTGTATAGTTGTAGAACCTGATTCACTCAGCTACGTTTTGACCATTATTGTTACTTTCAAAGCTTTTGCAGGAGTAAACTGCTGAAACGGACTGTAAGAGGAATGCTTAAAATTACACTGTTTCCTACTAGCAAATTACCTCTTTTAATCATTATCATCATAGTTAGAAGGATTAGGTATAGTTGTAGAACCTTATTGACTCAACTACGTTTTGACCATTTTTGTTACTTTCAAAGCTTTTGCAGAAGGAGTAAACAGCTAAAACGGACTGTAAGAGGAATGCTTAAACTTACACTGTTTCCTACAAGCAAATTACCTCTTTTAATCATTATCATCATAGTTAGAAGGATTAGGTATAGTTGTAGAACCTTATTCACTCAACTACGTTTTGACCATTTTTGTTACTTTCAAAGCTTTTGCAGGAGTAAACAGCTAAAAACGACTGTATGAAGAATGCTTTATCTTACACTGTTTCTATCAAGCAAATGACCTTTTTCATCATTTTCATTATAATATGAAGGATTTGTATAGTTGTAGAACCTGATTCACTCAGCTACGTTTTGACCATTATTGTTACTTTCAAAGCTTTTGCAGGAGTAAACTGCTGAAACGGACTGTAAGAGGAATACGTTTTTGTTACTTTCAAAGCTTTTGCAGAAGGAGTAAACAGCTAAAACGGACTGTATGAAGAATGCTTTATCTTACACTGTTTCTATCAAGCAAATGACCTTTTTCATCATTTTCATTATAATATGAAGGATTTGTATAGTTGTAGAAACTGATTCACTCAGCTACGTTTTGACCATTATTGTTACTTTCAAAGCTTTTGCAGGAGTAAACTGCTGAAACGGACTGTAAGAGGAATGCTTAAAATTACACTGTTTCCTACTAGCAAATTACCTCTTTTAATCATTATCATCATAGTTAGAAGGATTAGGTATAGTTGTAGAACCTTATTGACTCAACTACGTTTTGACCATTTTTGTTACTTTCAAAGCTTTTGCAGAAGGAGTAAACAGCTAAAACGGACTGTAAGAGGAATGCTTAAACTTACACTGTTTCCTACAAGCAAATTACCTCTTTTAATCATTATCATCATAGTTAGAAGGATTAGGTATAGTTGTAGAACCTTATTCACTCAACTACCTTTTGACCATTTTTGTTACTTTCAAAGCTTTTGCAGGAGTAAACAGCTAAAAACGACTGTATGAAGAATGCTTTATCTTACACTGTTTCTATCAAGCAAATGACCTTTTTCATCATTTACATTATAATATGAAGGATTTGTATAGTTGTAGAACCTGATTCACTCAGCTACGTTTTGACCATTATTGTTACTTTCAAAGCTTTTGCAGGAGTAAACTGCTGAAACGGACGGTAAGAGGAATGCTTAAAATTACACTGTTTCCTACTAGCAAATTACCTCTTTTAATCATTATCATCATAGTTAGAAGGATTAGGTATAGTTGTAGAACCTTATTGACTCAACTACGTTTTGACCATTTTTGTTACTTTCAAAGCTATTGCAGAAGGAGTAAACAGCTAAAACGGACTGTAAGAGGAATGCTTAAACTTACACTGTTTCCTACTAGCAAATTACCTCTTTTAATCATTATCATCATAGTTAGAAGGATTAGGTATAGTTGTAGAACCTTATTCACTCAACTACGTTTTGACCATTTTTGTTACTTTAAAAGCTTTTGCAGAAGGAGTAAACACCTAAATCGGACTATGAAGAATGCTTTAGCTTACAGTTTCTATCAAGCAAGTTACCTTTTTCATCATTTTCATTATAATATAAAGGATTTGTATAGTTGTAGAACCTTATTCACTCAACTACGTTTTGACCATTTTTGTTACTTTCAAAGCTTTTGCAGGAGTAAACAGCTAAAACGGACTGTATGAAGAATGCTTTATCTTACACTGTTTCTATCAAGCAAATGACCTTTTTCATCATTTTCATTATAATATGAAGGATTTGTATAGTTGTAGAAACTGATTCACTCAACTACGTTTGGACCATTTTTGTTACTTTCAAAGCATAAACAGCTAAAATGGACTTTAAGAGGAATGCTTAAGCAAACACTGTTTCTATCAAGCAAATGACCTTTTTTCATCATTATCATTATGGTTTGAAGGATTAGGTATAGTTTTAGAACCTGATTCACTCAACTACGTTTTGACCATTATTGTTACTTTCAAAGCTATTGCAGAAGGAGTAAACAGCTAAAACGGACTGTAAGAGGAATGCTTAAAATTACACTGTTTCCTACTAGCAAATTACCTCTTTTAATCATTATCATCATAGTTAGAAGGATTAGGTATAGTTGTAGAACCTGATTCACTCAACTACGTTTGGACCATTTTTGTTACTTTCAAAGCTTTTGCAGGAGTAAACTGCTGAAACGGACTGTAAGAGGAATACGTTTTTGTTACTTTCAAAGCTTTTGCAGAAGGAGTAAACAGCTAAAACGGACTGTATGAAGAATGCTTTATCTTACACTGTTTCTATCAAGCAAATGACCTTTTTCATCATTTTCATTATAATATGAAGGATTTGTATAGTTGTAGAAACTGATTCACTCAACTACGTTTGGACCATTTTTGTTACTTTTAAAGCATAAACAGCTAAAATGGACTTTAAGAGGAATGCTTAAGCAAACACTGTTTCTATCAAGCAAATGACCTTTTTTCATCATTATCATTATGGTTTGAAGGATTAGGTATAGTTTTAGAACCTGATTCACTCAACTACGTTCTGACCATTTTTGTTACTTTCAAAGCGTTTGCAGGAGTAAACAGCTAAAACGGACTGTATGAAGAATGCTTTATCTTACACTGTTTCTATCAAGCAAATGACCTTTTTCCTCATTTTCATTATAATATGAAGGATTTGTATAGTTGTAGAACCTGATTCACTCAGCTACGTTTTGACCATTATTGTTACTTTCAAAGCTTTTGCAGGAGTAAACTGCTGAAACGGACTGTAAGAGGAATGCTTAAAATTACACTGTTTCCTACTAGCAAATTACCTCTTTTAATCATTATCATCATAGTTAGAAGGATTAGGTATAGTTGTAGAACCTTATTCACTCAACTACGTTTTGACCATTTTTGTTACTTTCAAAGCTTTTGCAGGAGTAAACAGCTAAAAACGACTGTATGAAGAATGCTTTATCTTACACTGTTTCTATCAAGCAAATGACCTTTTTCATCATTTTCATTATAATATGAAGGATTTGTATAGTTGTAGAACCTGATTCACTCAGCTACGTTTTGACCATTATTGTTACTTTCAAAGCTTTTGCAGGAGTAAACTGCTGAAACGGACTGTAAGAGGAATGCTTAAAATTACACTGTTTCCTACTAGCAAATTACCTCTTTTAATCATTATCATCATAGTTAGAAGGATTAGGTATAGTTGTAGAACCTTATTGACTCAACTACGTTTTGACCATTTTTGTTACTTTCAAAGCTTTTGCAGAAGGAGTAAACAGCTAAAACGGACTGTAAGAGGAATGCTTAAACTTACACTGTTTCCTACAAGCAAATTACCTCTTTTAATCATTATCATCATAGTTAGAAGGATTAGGTATAGTTGTAGAACCTTATTCACTCAACTACGTTTTGACCATTTTTGTTACTTTCAAAGCTTTTGCAGGAGTAAACTGCTGAAACGGACTGTAAGAGGAATACGTTTTTGTTACTTTCAAAGCTTTTGCAGAAGGAGTAAACAGCTAAAACGGACTGTATGAAGAATGCTTTAGCTTACACTGTTTCTATCAAGCAAATGACCTTTTTTCATCATTATCATTATGGTTTGAAGGATTAGGTATAGTTGTAGAACCTGATTCACTCAACTACGTTTTGACCATTTTTGTTACTTTCAAAGCTTTTGCAGAAGGAGTAAACAGCTAAAACGGACTGTATGAAGAATGCTTTAGCTTACACTGTTTCCTACAAGCAAATGACCTTTTTTCATCATTATCATTATGGTTTGAAGGATTAGGTATAGTTGTAGAACCTTATTCACTCAACTACGTTTTGACCATTTTTGTTACTTTCAAAGCTTTTGCAGGAGTAAACAGCTAAAACGGACTGTATGAAGAATGCTTTAGCTTACACTGTTTCTATCAAGCAAATGACCTTTTTTCATCATTATCATTATGGTTTGAAGGATTAGGTATAGTTTTAGAACCTGATTCACTCAACTACGTTTTGACCATTATTGTTACTTTCAAAGCTATTGCAGAAGGAGTAAACAGCTAAAACGGACTGTAAGAGGAATGCTTAAACTTACACTGTTTCCTACAAGCAAATTACCTCTTTTAATCATTATCATCATAGTTAGAAGGATTAGGTATAGTTGTAGAACCTTATTCACTCAACTACGTTTTGACCATTTTTGTTACTTTCAAAGCTTTTGCAGGAGTAAACAGCTAAAACGGACTGTATGAAGAATGCTTTATCTTACACTGTTTCTATCAAGCAAATGACCTTTTTCATCATTTTCATTATAATATGAAGGATTTGTATAGTTGTAGAAACTGATTCACTCAACTACGTTTGGACCATTTTTGTTACTTTCAAAGCATAAACAGCTAAAATGGACTTTAAGAGGAATGCTTAAGCAAACACTGTTTCTATCAAGCAAATGACCTTTTTTCA
Organism: Pungitius pungitius; assembly: GCF_949316345.1. Classification (NCBI taxonomy): domain Eukaryota; kingdom Metazoa; phylum Chordata; class Actinopteri; order Perciformes; family Gasterosteidae; genus Pungitius; species Pungitius pungitius. The sequence goes on from NC_084908.1 coordinate 8,727,886, forward strand.
TCATTATCATTATGGTTTGAAGGATTAGGTATAGTTTTAGAACCTGATTCACTCAACTACGTTCTGACCATTTTTGTTACTTTCAAAGCGTTTGCAGGAGTAAACTGCTGAAACGGACTGTAAGAAGAATACGTTTTTGTTACTTTCAAAGCTTTTGCAGAAGGAGTAAACAGCTAAAACGGACTGTAAGAGGAATGCTTAAACTTACACGGTTTCCTACAAGCAAATTACCTCTTTTAATCATTATCATCATAGTTAGAAGGATTAGGTATAGTTGTAGAACCTTATTCACTCAACTACGTTTTGACCATTTTTGTTACTTTCAAAGCTTTTGCAGGAGTAAACAGCTAAAACGGACTGTATGAAGAATGCTTTATCTTACACTGTTTCTATCAAGCAAATGACCTTTTTCATCATTTTCATTATAATATGAAGGATTTGTATAGTTGTAGAAACTGATTCACTCAACTACGTTTGGACCATTTTTGTTACTTTCAAAGCATAAACAGCTAAAATGGACTTTAAGAGGAATGCTTAAGCAAACACTGTTTCTATCAAGCAAATGACCTTTTTTCATCATTATCATTATGGTTTGAAGGATTAGGTATAGTTTTAGAACCTGATTCACTCAACTACGTTCTGACCATTTTTGTTACTTTCAAAGCGTTTGCAGGAGTAAACAGCTAAAACGGACTGTAAGAGGAATGCTTAAAATTACACTGTTTCCTACTAGCAAATTACCTCTTTTAATCATTATCATCATAGTTAGAAGGATTAGGTATAGTTGTAGAACCTTATTCACTCAACTACGTTTTGACCATTTTTGTTACTTTCAAAGCTTTTGCAGGAGTAAACAGCTAAAAACGACTGTATGAAGAATGCTTTATCTTACACTGTTTCTATCAAGCAAATGACCTTTTTCATCATTTTCATTATAATATGAAGGATTTGTATAGTTGTAGAACCTGATTCACTCAGCTACGTTTTGACCATTATTGTTACTTTCAAAGCTTTTGCAGGAGTAAACTGCTGAAACGGACTGTAAGAGGAATGCTTAAAATTACACTGTTTCCTACTAGCAAATTACCTCTTTTAATCATTATCATCATAGTTAGAAGGATTAGGTATAGTTGTAGAACCTGATTCACTCAACTACGTTTGGACCATTTTTGTTACTTTCAAAGATTTTGCAGGAGTAAACTGCTGAAACGGACTGTAAGAGGAATACGTTTTTGTTACTTTCAAAGCTTTTGCAGAAGGAGTAAACAGCTAAAACGGACTGTATGAAGAATGCTTTAGCTTACACTGTTTCTATCAAGCAAATGACCTTTTTTCATCATTATCATTATGGTTTGAAGGATTAGGTATAGTTGTAGAACCTGATTCACTCAACTACGTTTTGACCATTTTTGTTACTTTCAAAGCTTTTGCAGAAGGAGTAAACAGCTAAAACGGACTGTATGAAGAATGCTTTAGCTTACACTGTTTCCTACAAGCAAATGACCTTTTTTCATCATTATCATTATGGTTTGAAGGATTAGGTATAGTTGTAGAACCTTATTCACTCAACTACGTTTTGACCATTTTTGTTACTTTCAAAGCTTTTGCAGGAGTAAACAGCTAAAACGGACTGTATGAAGAATGCTTTAGCTTACACTGTTTCTATCAAGCAAATGACCTTTTTTCATCATTATCATTATGGTTTGAAGGATTAGGTATAGTTTTAGAACCTGATTCACTCAACTACGTTTTGACCATTATTGTTACTTTCAAAGCTATTGCAGAAGGAGTAAACAGCTAAAACGGACTGTAAGAGGAATGCTTAAACTTACACTGTTTCCTACTAGCAAATTACCTCTTTTAATCATTATCATCATAGTTAGAAGGATTAGGTATAGTTGTAGAACCTGATTCACTCAACTACGTTTTGACCATTTTTGTTACTTTCAAAGCTTTTGCAGAAGGAGTAAACAGCTAAAACGGACTGTAAGAGGAATGCTTAAAATTACACTGTTTCCTACTAGCAAATTACCTCTTTTAATCATTATCATCATAGTTAGAAGGATTAGGTATAGTTGTAGAACCTGATTCACTCAACTACGTTCTGACCATTTTTGTTACTTTCAAAGCTTTTGCAGGAGTAAACTGCTGAAACGGACTGTAAGAAGAATACGTTTTTGTTACTTTCAAAGCTTTTGCAGAAGGAGTAAACAGCTAAAACGGACTGTAAGAGGAATGCTTAAACTTACACTGTTTCCTACAAGCAAATTACCTCTTTTAATCATTATCATCATAGTTAGAAGGATTAGGTATAGTTGTAGAACCTTATTCACTCAACTACGTTTTGACCATTTTTGTTACTTTCAAAGCTTTTGCAGGAGTAAACAGCTAAAAACGACTGTATGAAGAATGCTTTATCTTACACTGTTTCTATCAAGCAAATGACCTTTTTCATCATTTTCATTATAATATGAAGGATTTGTATAGTTGTAGAACCTGATTCACTCAGCTACGTTTTGACCATTATTGTTACTTTCAAAGCTTTTGCAGGAGTAAACTGCTGAAACGGACTGTAAGAGGAATGCTTAAAATTACACTGTTTCCTACTAGCAAATTACCTCTTTTAATCATTATCATCATAGTTAGAAGGATTAGGTATAGTTGTAGAACCTTATTGACTCAACTACGTTTTGACCATTTTTGTTACTTTCAAAGCTTTTGCAGAAGGAGTAAACAGCTAAAACGGACTGTAAGAGGAATGCTTAAACTTACACTGTTTCCTACTAGCAAATTACCTCTTTTAATCATTATCATCATAGTTAGAAGGATTAGGTATAGTTGTAGAACCTGATTCACTCAACTACGTTTTGACCATTTTTGTTACTTTCAAAGCTTTTGCAGAAGGAGTAAACAGCTAAAACGGACTGTAAGAGGAATGCTTAAACTTACACTGTTTCCTACAAGCAAATTACCTCTTTTAATCATTATCATCATAGTTAGAAGGATTAGGTATAGTTGTAGAACCTTATTCACTCAACTACGTTTTGACCATTTTTGTTACTTTCAAAGCTTTTGCAGGAGTAAACTGCTGAAACGGACTGTAAGAAGAATACGTTTTTGTTACTTTCAAAGCTTTTGCAGAAGGAGTAAACAGCTAAAACGGACTGTAAGAGGAATGCTTAAAATTACACTGTTTCCTACTAGCAAATTACCTCTTTTAATCATTATCATCATAGTTAGAAGGATTAGGTATAGTTGTAGAACCTGATTCACTCAACTACGTTCTGACCATTTTTGTTACTTTCAAAGCTTTTGCAGGAGTAAACTGCTGAAACGGACTGTAAGAAGAATACGTTTTTGTTACTTTCAAAGCTTTTGCAGAAGGAGTAAACAGCTAAAACGGACTGTAAGAGGAATGCTTAAACTTACACTGTTTCCTACAAGCAAATTACCTCTTTTAATCATTATTATCATAGTTAGAAGGATTAGGTATAGTTGTAGAACCTTATTCACTCAACTACGTTTTGAACATTTTTGTTACTTTCAAAGCTTTTGCAGGAGTAAACAGCTAAAAACGACTGTATGAAGAATGCTTTATCTTACACTGTTTCTATCAAGCAAATGACCTTTTTCATCATTTTCATTATAACATGAAGGATTTGTATAGTTGTAGAACCTGATTCACTCAGCTACGTTTTGACCATTATTGTTACTTTCAAAGCTTTTGCAGGAGTAAACTGCTGAAACGGACTGTAAGAGGAATGCTTAAAATTACACTGTTTCCTACTAGCAAATTACCTCTTTTAATCATTATCATCATAGTTAGAAGGCTTAGGTATAGTTGTAGAACCTTATTGACTCAACTACGTTTTGACCATTTTTGTTACTTTCAAAGCTTTTGCAGAAGGAGTAAACAGCTAAAACGGACTGTAAGAGGAATGCTTAAACTTACACTGTTTCCTACAAGCAAATTACCTCTTTTAATCATTATCATCATAGTTAGAAGGATTAGGTATAGTTGTAGAACCTTATTCACTCAACTACGTTTTGACCATTTTTGTTACTTTCAAAGCTTTTGCAGGAGTAAACAGCTAAAAACGACTGTATGAAGAATGCTTTATCTTACACTGTTTCTATCAAGCAAATGACCTTTTTCATCATTTTCATTATAATATGAAGGATTTGTATAGTTGTAGAACCTGATTCACTCAGCTACGTTTTGACCATTATTGTTACTTTCAAAGCTTTTGCAGGAGTAAACTGCTGAAACGGACTGTAAGAGGAATGCTTAAACTTACACTGTTTCCTACAAGCAAATTACCTCTTTTAATCATTATCATCATAGTTAGAAGGATTAGGTATAGTTGTAGAACCTTATTCACTCAACTACGTTTTGACCATTTTTGTTACTTTCAAAGCTTTTGCAGGAGTAAACAGCTAAAACGGACTGTATGAAGAATGCTTTATCTTACACTGTTTCTATCAAGCAAATGACCTTTTTCATCATTTTCATTATAATATGAAGGATTTGTATAGTTGTAGAAACTGATTCACTCAACTACGTTTGGACCATTTTTGTTACTTTCAAAGCATAAACAGCTAAAATGGACTTTAAGAGGAATGCTTAAGCAAACACTGTTTCTATCAAGCAAATGACCTTTTTTCATCATTATCATTATGGTTTGAAGGATTAGGTATAGTTTTAGAACCTGATTCACTCAACTACGTTCTGACCATTTTTGTTACTTTCAAAGCGTTTGCAGGAGTAAACAGCTAAAACGGACTGTATGAAGAATGCTTTATCTTACACTGTTTCTATCAAGCAAATGACCTTTTTCCTCATTTTCATTATAATATGAAGGATTTGTATAGTTGTAGAACCTGATTCACTCAGCTACGTTTTGACCATTATTGTTACTTTCAAAGCTTTTGCAGGAGTAAACTGCTGAAACGGACTGTAAGAGGAATGCTTAAAATTACACTGTTTCCTACTAGCAAATTACCTCTTTTAATCATTATCATCATAGTTAGAAGGATTAGGTATAGTTGTAGAACCTTATTGACTCAACTACGTTTTGACCATTTTTGTTACTTTCAAAGCTTTTGCAGAAGGAGTAAACAGCTAAAACGGACTGTAAGAGGAATGCTTAAACTTACACTGTTTCCTACAAGCAAATTACCTCTTTTAATCATTATCATCATAGTTAGAAGGATTAGGTATAGTTGTAGAACCTTATTCACTCAACTACCTTTTGACCATTTTTGTTACTTTCAAAGCTTTTGCAGGAGTAAACAGCTAAAAACGACTGTATGAAGAATGCTTTATCTTACACTGTTTCTATCAAGCAAATGACCTTTTTCATCATTTTCATTATAATATGAAGGATTTGTATAGTTGTAGAACCTGATTCACTCAGCTACGTTTTGACCATTATTGTTACTTTCAAAGCTTTTGCAGGAGTAAACTGCTGAAACGGACTGTAAGAGGAATGCTTAAAATTACACTGTTTCCTACTAGCAAATTACCTCTTTTAATCATTATCATCATAGTTAGAAGGATTAGGTATAGTTGTAGAACCTTATTGACTCAACTACGTTTTGACCATTTTTGTTACTTTCAAAGCTTTTGCAGAAGGAGTAAACAGCTAAAACGGACTGTAAGAGGAATGCTTAAACTTACACTGTTTCCTACAAGCAAATTACTTCTTTTAATCATTATCATCATAGTTAGAAGGATTAGGTATAGTTGTAGAACCTTATTCACTCAACTACGTTTTGACCATTTTTGTTACTTTCAAAGCTTTTGCAGGAGTAAACTGCTGAAACGGACTGTAAGAAGAATACGTTTTTGTTACTTTCAAAGCTTTTGCAGAAGGAGTAAACAGCTAAAACGGACTGTAAGAGGAATGCTTAAAATTACACTGTTTCCTACTAGCAAATTACCTCTTTTAATCATTATCATCATAGTTAGAAGGATTAGGTATAGTTGTAGAACCTGATTCACTCAACTACGTTCTGACCATTTTTGTTACTTTCAAAGCTTTTGCAGGAGTAAACTGCTGAAACGGACTGTAAGAAGAATACGTTTTTGTTACTTTCAAAGCTTTTGCAGAAGGAGTAAACAGCTAAAACGGACTGTAAGAGGAATGCTTAAACTTACACTGTTTCCTACAAGCAAATTACCTCTTTTAATCATTATCATCATAGTTAGAAGGATTAGGTATAGTTGTAGAACCTTATTCACTCAACTACGTTTTGACCATTTTTGTTACTTTCAAAGCTTTTGCAGGAGTAAACAGCTAAAAACGACTGTATGAAGAATGCTTTATCTTACACTGTTTCTATCAAGCAAATGACCTTTTTCATCATTTTCATTATAATATGAAGGATTTGTATAGTTGTAGAACCTGATTCACTCAGCTACGTTTTGACCATTATTGTTACTTTCAAAGCTTTTGCAGGAGTAAACTGCTGAAACGGACTGTAAGAGGAATGCTTAAAATTACACTGTTTCCTACTAGCAAATTACCTCTTTTAATCATTATCATCATAGTTAGAAGGATTAGGTATAGTTGTAGAACCTTATTGACTCAACTACGTTTTGACCATTTTTGTTACTTTCAAAGCTTTTGCAGAAGGAGTAAACAGCTAAAACGGACTGTAAGAGGAATGCTTAAACTTACACTGTTTCCTACAAGCAAATTACCTCTTTTAATCATTATCATCATAGTTAGAAGGATTAGGTATAGTTGTAGAACCTTATTCACTCAACTACGTTTTGACCATTTTTGTTACTTTCAAAGCTTTTGCAGGAGTAAACAGCTAAAAACGACTGTATGAAGAATGCTTTATCTTACACTGTTTCTATCAAGCAAATGACCTTTTTCATCATTTTCATTATAATATGAAGGATTTGTATAGTTGTAGAACCTGATTCACTCAGCTACGTTTTGACCATTATTGTTACTTTCAAAGCTTTTGCAGGAGTAAACTGCTGAAACGGACTGTAAGAGGAATGCTTAAAATTACACTGTTTCCTACTAGCAAATTACCTCTTTTAATCATTATCATCATAGTTAGAAGGATTAGGTATAGTTGTAGAACCTTATTGACTCAACTACGTTTTGACCATTTTTGTTACTTTCAAAGCTTTTGCAGAAGGAGTAAACAGCTAAAACGGACTGTAAGAGGAATGCTTAAACTTACACTGTTTCCTACAAGCAAATTACCTCTTTTAATCATTATCATCATAGTTAGAAGGATTAGGTATAGTTGTAGAACCTTATTCACTCAACTACGTTTTGACCATTTTTGTTACTTTCAAAGCTTTTGCAGGAGTAAACAGCTAAAACGGACTGTATGAAGAATGCTTTATCTTACACTGTTTCTATCAAGCAAATGACCTTTTTAATCATTATCATCATAGTTAGAAGGATTAGGTATAGTTGTAGAACCTGATTCACTCAACTACGTTTGGACCATTTTTGTTACTTTCAAAGCTTTTGCAGGAGTAAACTGCTGAAACGGACTGTAAGAGGAATACGTTTTTGTTACTTTCAAAGCTTTTGCAGAAGGAGTAAACAGCTAAAACGGACTGTATGAAGAATGCTTTATCTTACACTGTTTCTATCAAGCAAATGACCTTTTTCATCATTTTCATTATAATATGAAGGATTTGTATAGTTGTAGAAACTGATTCACTCAACTACGTTTGGACCATTTTTGTTACTTTCAAAGCATAAACAGCTAAAATGGACTTTAAGAGGAATGCTTAAGCAAACACTGTTTCTATCAAGCAAATGACCATTTTTCATCATTATCATTATGGTTTGAAGGATTAGGTATAGTTTTAGAACCTGATTCACTCAACTACGTTCTGACCATTTTTGTTACTTTCAAAGCGTTTGCAGGAGTAAACAGCTAAAACGGACTGTATGAAGAATGCTTTATCTTACACTGTTTCTATCAAGCAAATGACCTTTTTCCTCATTTTCATTATAATATGAAGGATTTGTATAGTTGTAGAACCTGATTCACTCAGCTACGTTTTGACCATTATTGTTACTTTCAAAGCTTTTGCAGGAGTAAACTGCTGAAACGGACTGTAAGAGGAATGCTTAAAATTACACTGTTTCCTACTAGCAAATTACCTCTTTTAATCATTATCATCATAGTTAGAAGGATTAGGTATAGTTGTAGAACCTTATTCACTCAACTACGTTTGGACCATTTTTGTTACTTTCAAAGCTTTTGTAGAAGGAGTAAACAGCTAAAACGGACTGTAAGAGGAATGCTTAAACTAACACTTTTTCCTACAAGCAAATTACCTCTTTTAATCATTATCATCATAGTTAGAAGGATTAGGTATAGTTGTAGAACCTTATTCACTCAACTACGTTTTGACCATTTTTGTTACTTTCAAAGCTTTTGCAGGAGTAAACAGCTAAAACGGACTGTATGAAGAATGCTTTAGCTTACACTGTTTCTATCAAGCAAATGACCTTTTTTCATCATTATCATTATGGTTTGAAGGATTAGGTATAGTTTTAGAACCTGATTCACTCAACTACGTTTTGACCATTATTGTTACTTTCAAAGCTATTGCAGAAGGAGTAAACAGCTAAAACGGACTGTAAGAGGAATGCTTAAAATTACACTGTTTCCTACTAGCAAATTACCTCTTTTAATCATTATCATCATAGTTAGAAGGATTAGGTATAGTTGTAGAACCTTATTCACTCAACTACGTTTGGACCATTTTTGTTACTTTCAAAGCTTTTGCAGGAGTAAACTGCTGAAACGGACTGTAAGAAGAATACGTTTTTGTTACTTTCAAAGCTTTTGCAGAAGGAGTAAACAGCTAAAACGGACTGTAAGAGGAATGCTTAAACTTACACTGTTTCCTACAAGCAAATTACCTCTTTTAATCATTATCATCATAGTTAGAAGGATTAGGTATAGTTGTAGAACCTTATTCACTCAACTACGTTTTGACCATTTTTGTTACTTTCAAAGCTTTTGCAGGAGTAAACAGCTAAAACGGACTGTATGAAGAATGCTTTATCTTACACTGTTTCTATCAAGCAAATGACCTTTTTAATCATTATCATCATAGTTAGAAGGATTAGGTATAGTTGTAGAACCTGATTCACTCAACTACGTTTGGACCATTTTTGTTACTTTCAAAGCTTTTGCAGGAGTAAACTGCTGAAACGGACTGTAAGAGGAATACGTTTTTGTTACTTTCAAAGCTTTTGCAGAAGGAGTAAACAGCTAAAACGGACTGTATGAAGAATGCTTTATCTTACACTGTTTCTATCAAGCAAATGACCTTTTTCATCATTTTCATTATAATATGAAGGATTTGTATAGTTGTAGAAACTGATTCACTCAACTACGTTTGGACCATTTTTGTTACTTTCAAAGCATAAACAGCTAAAATGGACTTTAAGAGGAATGCTTAAGCAAACACTGTTTCTATCAAGCAAATGACCTTTTTTCATCATTATCATTATGGTTTGAAGGATTAGGTATAGTTTTAGAACCTGATTCACTCAACTACGTTCTGACCATTTTTGTTACTTTCAAAGCTTTTGCAGAAGGAGTAAACAGCTAAAACGGACTGTAAGAGGAATGCTTAAACTTACACTGTTTCCTACAAGCAAATTACCTCTTTTAATCATTATCATCATAGTTAGAAGGATTAGGTATAGTTGTAGAACCTTATTCACTCAACTACGTTTTGACCATTTTTGTTACTTTCAAAGCTTTTGCAGGAGTAAACAGCTAAAAACGACTGTATGAAGAATGCTTTATCTTACACTGTTTCTATCAAGCAAATGACCTTTTTCATCATTTTCATTATAATATGAAGGATTTGTATAGTTGTAGAACCTGATTCACTCAGCTACGTTTTGACCATTATTGTTACTTTCAAAGCTTTTGCAGGAGTAAACTGCTGAAACGGACTGTAAGAGGAATACGTTTTTGTTACTTTCAAAGCTTTTGCAGAAGGAGTAAACAGCTAAAACGGACTGTATGAAGAATGCTTTATCTTACACTGTTTCTATCAAGCAAATGACCTTTTTCATCATTTTCATTATAATATGAAGGATTTGTATAGTTGTAGAAACTGATTCACTCAACTACGTTTGGACCATTTTTGTTACTTTCAAAGCATAAACAGCTAAAATGGACTTTAAGAGGAATGCTTAAGCAAACACTGTTTCTATCAAGCAAATGACCTTTTTTCATCATTATCATTATGGTTTGAAGGATTAGGTATAGTTTTAGAACCTGATTCACTCAACTACGTTCTGACCATTTTTGTTACTTTCAAAGCGTTTGCAGGAGTAAACAGCTAAAACGGACTGTATGAAGAATGCTTTATCTTACACTGTTTCTATCAAGCAAATGACCTTTTTCCTCATTTTCATTATAATATGAAGGATTTGTATAGTTGTAGAACCTGATTCACTCAGCTACGTTTTGACCATTATTGTTACTTTCAAAGCTTTTGCAGGAGTAAACTGCTGAAACGGACTGTAAGAGGAATACGTTTTTGTTACTTTCAAAGCTTTTGCAGAAGGAGTAAACAGCTAAAACGGACTGTATGAAGAATGCTTTATCTTACACTGTTTCTATCAAGCAAATGACCTTTTTCATCATTTTCATTATAATATGAAGGATTTGTATAGTTGTAGAAACTGATTCACTCAACTACGTTTGGACCATTTTTGTTACTTTCAAAGCATAAACAGCTAAAATGGACTTTAAGAGGAATGCTTAAGCAAACACTGTTTCTATCAAGCAAATGACCTTTTTTCATCATTATCATTATGGTTTGAAGGATTAGGTATAGTTTTAGAACCTGATTCACTCAACTACGTTCTGACCATTTTTGTTACTTTCAAAGCTTTTGCAGAAGGAGTAAACAGCTAAAACGGACTGTAAGAGGAATGCTTAAACTTACACTGTTTCCTACAAGCAAATTACCTCTTTTAATCATTATCATCATAGTTAGAAGGATTAGGTATAGTTGTAGAACCTTATTCACTCAACTACGTTTTGACCATTTTTGTTACTTTCAAAGCTTTTGCAGGAGTAAACAGCTAAAAACGACTGTATGAAGAATGCTTTATCTTACACTGTTTCTATCAAGCAAATGACCTTTTTTCATCATTATCATTATGGTTTGAAGGATTAGGTATAGTTTTAGAACCTGATTCACTCAACTACGTTCTGACCATTTTTGTTACTTTCAAAGCTTTTGCAGAAGGAGTAAACAGCTAAAACGGACTGTAAGAGGAATGCTTAAACTTACACTGTTTCCTACAAGCAAATTACCTCTTTTAATCATTATCATCATAGTTAGAAGGATTAGGTATAGTTGTAGAACCTTATTCACTCAACTACGTTTTGACCATTTTTGTTACTTTCAAAGCTTTTGCAGGAGTAAACAGCTAAAAACGACTGTATGAAGAATGCTTTATCTTACACTGTTTCTATCAAGCAAATGACCTTTTTCATCATTTTCATTATAATATGAAGGATTTGTATAGTTGTAGAACCTGATTCACTCAGCTACGTTTTGACCATTATTGTTACTTTCAAAGCTTTTGCAGGAGTAAACTGCTGAAACGGACTGTAAGAGGAATACGTTTTTGTTACTTTCAAAGCTTTTGCAGAAGGAGTAAACAGCTAAAACGGACTGTATGAAGAATGCTTTATCTTACACTGTTTCTATCAAGCAAATGACCTTTTTCATCATTTTCATTATAATATGAAGGATTTGTATAGTTGTAGAAACTGATTCACTCAACTACGTTTGGACCATTTTTGTTACTTTCAAAGCATAAACAGCTAAAATGGACTTTAAGAGGAATGCTTAAGCAAACACTGTTTCTATCAAGCAAATGACCTTTTTTCATCATTATCATTATGGTTTGAAGGATTAGGTATAGTTTTAGAACCTGATTCACTCAACTACGTTCTGACCATTTTTGTTACTTTCAAAGCGTTTGCAGGAGTAAACAGCTAAAACGGACTGTATGAAGAATGCTTTATCTTACACTGTTTCTATCAAGCAAATGACCTTTTTCCTCATTTTCATTATAATATGAAGGATTTGTATAGTTGTAGAACCTGATTCACTCAGCTACGTTTTGACCATTATTGTTACTTTCAAAGCTTTTGCAGGAGTAAACTGCTGAAACGGACTGTAAGAGGAATGCTTAAAATTACACTGTTTCCTACTAGCAAATTACCTCTTTTAATCATTATCATCATAGTTAGAAGGATTAGGTATAGTTGTAGAACCTTATTGACTCAACTACGTTTTGACCATTTTTGTTACTTTCAAAGCTTTTGCAGAAGGAGTAAACAGCTAAAACGGACTGTAAGAGGAATGCTTAAACTTACACTGTTTCCTACAAGCAAATTACCTCTTTTAATCATTATCATCATAGTTAGAAGGATTAGGTATAGTTGTAGAACCTTATTCACTCAACTACCTTTTGACCATTTTTGTTACTTTCAAAGCTTTTGCAGGAGTAAACAGCTAAAAACGACTGTATGAAGAATGCTTTATCTTACACTGTTTCTATCAAGCAAATGACCTTTTTCATCATTTTCATTATAATATGAAGGATTTGTATAGTTGTAGAACCTGATTCACTCAGCTACGTTTTGACCATTATTGTTACTTTCAAAGCTTTTGCAGGAGTAAACTGCTGAAACGGACTGTAAGAGGAATGCTTAAAATTACACTGTTTCCTACTAGCAAATTACCTCTTTTAATCATTATCATCATAGTTAGAAGGATTAGGTATAGTTGTAGAACCTTATTGACTCAACTACGTTTTGACCATTTTTGTTACTTTCAAAGCTTTTGCAGAAGGAGTAAACAGCTAAAACGGACTGTAAGAGGAATGCTTAAACTTACACTGTTTCCTACAAGCAAATTACCTCTTTTAATCATTATCATCATAGTTAGAAGGATTAGGTATAGTTGTAGAACCTTATTCACTCAACTACGTTTTGACCATTTTTGTTACTTTCAAAGCTTTTGCAGGAGTAAACAGCTAAAAACGACTGTATGAAGAATGCTTTATCTTACACTGTTTCTATCAAGCAAATGACCTTTTTCATCATTTTCATTATAATATGAAGGATTTGTATAGTTGTAGAACCTGATTCACTCAGCTACGTTTTGACCATTATTGTTACTTTCAAAGCTTTTGCAGGAGTAAACTGCTGAAACGGACTGTAAGAGGAATGCTTAAAATTACACTGTTTCCTACTAGCAAATTACCTCTTTTAATCATTATCATCATAGTTAGAAGGATTAGGTATAGTTGTAGAACCTTATTGACTCAACTACGTTTTGACCATTTTTGTTACTTTCAAAGCTTTTGCAGGAGTAAACAGCTAAAACGGACTGTATGAAGAATGCTTTATCTTACACTGTTTCTATCAAGCAAATGACCTTTTTAATCATTATCATCATAGTTAGAAGGATTAGGTATAGTTGTAGAACCTGATTCACTCAACTACGTTTGGACCATTTTTGTTACTTTCAAAGCTTTTGCAGGAGTAAACTGCTGAAACGGACTGTAAGAGGAATACGTTTTTGTTACTTTCAAAGCTTTTGCAGAAGGAGTAAACAGCTAAAACGGACTGTATGAAGAATGCTTTATCTTACACTGTTTCTATCAAGCAAATGACCTTTTTCATCATTTTCATTATAATATGAAGGATTTGTATAGTTGTAGAAACTGATTCACTCAACTACGTTTGGACCATTTTTGTTACTTTCAAAGCATAAACAGCTAAAATGGACTTTAAGAGGAATGCTTAAGCAAACACTGTTTCTATCAAGCAAATGACCATTTTTCATCATTATCATTATGGTTTGAAGGATTAGGTATAGTTTTAGAACCTGATTCACTCAACTACGTTCTGACCATTTTTGTTACTTTCAAAGCGTTTGCAGGAGTAAACAGCTAAAACGGACTGTATGAAGAATGCTTTATCTTACACTGTTTCTATCAAGCAAATGACCTTTTTCCTCATTTTCATTATAATATGAAGGATTTGTATAGTTGTAGAACCTGATTCACTCAGCTACGTTTTGACCATTATTGTTACTTTCAAAGCTTTTGCAGGAGTAAACTGCTGAAACGGACTGTAAGAGGAATGCTTAAAATTACACTGTTTCCTACTAGCAAATTACCTCTTTTAATCATTATCATCATAGTTAGAAGGATTAGGTATAGTTGTAGAACCTTATTCACTCAACTACGTTTGGACCATTTTTGTTACTTTCAAAGCTTTTGTAGAAGGAGTAAACAGCTAAAACGGACTGTAAGAGGAATGCTTAAACTAACACTTTTTCCTACAAGCAAATTACCTCTTTTAATCATTATCATCATAGTTAGAAGGATTAGGTATAGTTGTAGAACCTTATTCACTCAACTACGTTTTGACCATTTTTGTTACTTTCAAAGCTTTTGCAGGAGTAAACAGCTAAAACGGACTGTATGAAGAATGCTTTAGCTTACACTGTTTCTATCAAGCAAATGACCTTTTTTCATCATTATCATTATGGTTTGAAGGATTAGGTATAGTTTTAGAACCTGATTCACTCAACTACGTTTTGACCATTATTGTTACTTTCAAAGCTATTGCAGAAGGAGTAAACAGCTAAAACGGACTGTAAGAGGAATGCTTAAAATTACACTGTTTCCTACTAGCAAATTACCTCTTTTAATCATTATCATCATAGTTAGAAGGATTAGGTATAGTTGTAGAACCTTATTCACTCAACTACGTTTGGACCATTTTTGTTACTTTCAAAGCTTTTGCAGGAGTAAACTGCTGAAACGGACTGTAAGAAGAATACGTTTTTGTTACTTTCAAAGCTTTTGCAGAAGGAGTAAACAGCTAAAACGGACTGTAAGAGGAATGCTTAAACTTACACTGTTTCCTACAAGCAAATTACCTCTTTTAATCATTATCATCATAGTTAGAAGGATTAGGTATAGTTGTAGAACCTTATTCACTCAACTACGTTTTGACCATTTTTGTTACTTTCAAAGCTTTTGCAGGAGTAAACAGCTAAAAACGACTGTATGAAGAATGCTTTATCTTACACTGTTTCTATCAAGCAAATGACCTTTTTCATCATTTTCATTATAATATGAAGGATTTGTATAGTTGTAGAACCTGATTCACTCAGCTACGTTTTGACCATTATTGTTACTTTCAAAGCTTTTGCAGGAGTAAACTGCTGAAACGGACTGTAAGAGGAATGCTTAAAATTACACTGTTTCCTACTAGCAAATTACCTCTTTTAATCATTATCATCATAGTTAGAAGGATTAGGTATAGTTGTAGAACCTTATTGACTCAACTACGTTTTGACCATTTTTGTTACTTTCAAAGCTTTTGCAGAAGGAGTAAACAGCTAAAACGGACTGTAAGAGGAATGCTTAAACTTACACTGTTTCCTACAAGCAAATTACCTCTTTTAATCATTATCATCATAGTTAGAAGGATTAGGTATAGTTGTAGAACCTTATTCACTCAACTACGTTTTGACCATTTTTGTTACTTTCAAAGCTTTTGCAGGAGTAAACAGCTAAAAACGACTGTATGAAGAATGCTTTATCTTACACTGTTTCTATCAAGCAAATGACCTTTTTCATCATTTTCATTATAATATGAAGGATTTGTATAGTTGTAGAACCTGATTCACTCAGCTACGTTTTGACCATTATTGTTACTTTCAAAGCTTTTGCAGGAGTAAACTGCTGAAACGGACTGTAAGAGGAATGCTTAAACTTACACTGTTTCCTACAAGCAAATTACCTCTTTTAATCATTATCATCATAGTTAGAAGGATTAGGTATAGTTGTAGAACCTTATTCACTCAACTACGTTTTGACCATTTTTGTTACTTTCAAAGCTTTTGCAGGAGTAAACAGCTAAAACGGACTGTATGAAGAATGCTTTATCTTACACTGTTTCTATCAAGCAAATGACCTTTTTAATCATTATCATCATAGTTAGAAGGATTAGGTATAGTTGTAGAACCTGATTCACTCAACTACGTTTGGACCATTTTTGTTACTTTCAAAGCTTTTGCAGGAGTAAACTGCTGAAACGGACTGTAAGAGGAATACGTTTTTGTTACTTTCAAAGCTTTTGCAGAAGGAGTAAACAGCTAAAACGGACTGTATGAAGAATGCTTTATCTTACACTGTTTCTATCAAGCAAATGACCTTTTTCATCATTTTCATTATAATATGAAGGATTTGTATAGTTGTAGAAACTGATTCACTCAACTACGTTTGGACCATTTTTGTTACTTTCAAAGCATAAACAGCTAAAATGGACTTTAAGAGGAATGCTTAAGCAAACACTGTTTCTATCAAGCAAATGACCTTTTTTCATCATTATCATTATGGTTTGAAGGATTAGGTATAGTTTTAGAACCTGATTCACTCAACTACGTTCTGACCATTTTTGTTACTTTCAAAGCTTTTGCAGAAGGAGTAAACAGCTAAAACGGACTGTAAGAGGAATGCTTAAACTTACACTGTTTCCTACAAGCAAATTACCTCTTTTAATCATTATCATCATAGTTAGAAGGATTAGGTATAGTTGTAGAACCTTATTCACTCAACTACGTTTTGACCATTTTTGTTACTTTCAAAGCTTTTGCAGGAGTAAACAGCTAAAAACGACTGTATGAAGAATGCTTTATCTTACACTGTTTCTATCAAGCAAATGACCTTTTTCATCATTTTCATTATAATATGAAGGATTTGTATAGTTGTAGAACCTGATTCACTCAGCTACGTTTTGACCATTATTGTTACTTTCAAAGCTTTTGCAGGAGTAAACTGCTGAAACGGACTGTAAGAGGAATACGTTTTTGTTACTTTCAAAGCTTTTGCAGAAGGAGTAAACAGCTAAAACGGACTGTATGAAGAATGCTTTATCTTACACTGTTTCTATCAAGCAAATGACCTTTTTCATCATTTTCATTATAATATGAAGGATTTGTATAGTTGTAGAAACTGATTCACTCAACTACGTTTGGACCATTTTTGTTACTTTCAAAGCATAAACAGCTAAAATGGACTTTAAGAGGAATGCTTAAGCAAACACTGTTTCTATCAAGCAAATGACCTTTTTTCATCATTATCATTATGGTTTGAAGGATTAGGTATAGTTTTAGAACCTGATTCACTCAACTACGTTCTGACCATTTTTGTTACTTTCAAAGCGTTTGCAGGAGTAAACAGCTAAAACGGACTGTATGAAGAATGCTTTATCTTACACTGTTTCTATCAAGCAAATGACCTTTTTCCTCATTTTCATTATAATATGAAGGATTTGTATAGTTGTAGAACCTGATTCACTCAGCTACGTTTTGACCATTATTGTTACTTTCAAAGCTTTTGCAGGAGTAAACTGCTGAAACGGACTGTAAGAGGAATGCTTAAAATTACACTGTTTCCTACTAGCAAATTACCTCTTTTAATCATTATCATCATAGTTAGAAGGATTAGGTATAGTTGTAGAACCTTATTGACTCAACTACGTTTTGACCATTTTTGTTACTTTCAAAGCTTTTGCAGAAGGAGTAAACAGCTAAAACGGACTGTAAGAGGAATGCTTAAACTTACACTGTTTCCTACAAGCAAATTACCTCTTTTAATCATTATCATCATAGTTAGAAGGATTAGGTATAGTTGTAGAACCTTATTCACTCAACTACCTTTTGACCATTTTTGTTACTTTCAAAGCTTTTGCAGGAGTAAACAGCTAAAAACGACTGTATGAAGAATGCTTTATCTTACACTGTTTCTATCAAGCAAATGACCTTTTTCATCATTTTCATTATAATATGAAGGATTTGTATAGTTGTAGAACCTGATTCACTCAGCTACGTTTTGACCATTATTGTTACTTTCAAAGCTTTTGCAGGAGTAAACTGCTGAAACGGACTGTAAGAGGAATGCTTAAAATTACACTGTTTCCTACTAGCAAATTACCTCTTTTAATCATTATCATCATAGTTAGAAGGATTAGGTATAGTTGTAGAACCTTATTGACTCAACTACGTTTTGACCATTTTTGTTACTTTCAAAGCTTTTGCAGAAGGAGTAAACAGCTAAAACGGACTGTAAGAGGAATGCTTAAACTTACACTGTTTCCTACAAGCAAATTACCTCTTTTAATCATTATCATCATAGTTAGAAGGATTAGGTATAGTTGTAGAACCTTATTCACTCAACTACGTTTTGACCATTTTTGTTACTTTCAAAGCTTTTGCAGGAGTAAACAGCTAAAACGGACTGTATGAAGAATGCTTTATCTTACACTGTTTCTATCAAGCAAATGACCTTTTTAATCATTATCATCATAGTTAGAAGGATTAGGTATAGTTGTAGAACCTGATTCACTCAACTACGTTTGGACCATTTTTGTTACTTTCAAAGCTTTTGCAGGAGTAAACTGCTGAAACGGACTGTAAGAGGAATACGTTTTTGTTACTTTCAAAGCTTTTGCAGAAGGAGTAAACAGCTAAAACGGACTGTATGAAGAATGCTTTAGCTTACACTGTTTCTATCAAGCAAATGACCTTTTTTCATCATTATCATTATGGTTTGAAGGATTAGGTATAGTTGTAGAACCTGATTCACTCAACTACGTTTTGACCATTTTTGTTACTTTCAAAGCTTTTGCAGAAGGAGTAAACAGCTAAAACGGACTGTATGAAGAATGCTTTAGCTTACACTGTTTCCTACAAGCAAATGACCTTTTTTCATCATTATCATTATGGTTTGAAGGATTAGGTATAGTTGTAGAACCTTATTCACTCAACTACGTTTTGACCATTTTTGTTACTTTCAAAGCTTTTGCAGGAGTAAACAGCTAAAACGGACTGTATGAAGAATGCTTTAGCTTACACTGTTTCTATCAAGCAAATGACCTTTTTTCATCATTATCATTATGGTTTGAAGGATTAGGTATAGTCTTAGAACCTGATTCACTCAACTACGTTTTGACCATTATTGTTACTTTCAAAGCTATTGCAGAAGGAGTAAACAGCTAAAACGGACTGTAAGAGGAATGCTTAAACTTACACTGTTTCCTACTAGCAAATTACCTCTTTTAATCATTATCATCATAGTTAGAAGGATTAGGTATAGTTGTAGAACCTGATTCACTCAACTACGTTTTGACCATTTTTGTTACTTTCAAAGCTTTTGCAGAAGGAGTAAACAGCTAAAACGGACTGTAAGAGGAATGCTTAAACTTACACTGTTTCCTACAAGCAAATTACCTCTTTTAATCATTATCATCATAGTTAGAAGGATTAGGTATAGTTGTAGAACCTTATTCACTCAACTACGTTTTGACCATTTTTGTTACTTTCAAAGCTTTTGCAGGAGTAAACTGCTGAAACGGACTGTAAGAAGAATACGTTTTTGTTACTTTCAAAGCTTTTGCAGAAGGAGTAAACAGCTAAAACGGACTGTAAGAGGAATGCTTAAAATTACACTGTTTCCTACTAGCAAATTACCTCTTTTAATCATTATCATCATAGTTAGAAGGATTAGGTATAGTTGTAGAACCTGATTCACTCAACTACGTTCTGACCATTTTTGTTACTTTCAAAGCTTTTGCAGGAGTAAACTGCTGAAACGGACTGTAAGAAGAATACGTTTTTGTTACTTTCAAAGCTTTTGCAGAAGGAGTAAACAGCTAAAACGGACTGTAAGAGGAATGCTTAAACTTACACTGTTTCCTACAAGCAAATTACCTCTTTTAATCATTATCATCATAGTTAGAAGGATTAGGTATAGTTGTAGAACCTTATTCACTCAACTACGTTTTGACCATTTTTGTTACTTTCAAAGCTTTTGCAGGAGTAAACAGCTAAAAACGACTGTATGAAGAATGCTTTATCTTACACTGTTTCTATCAAGCAAATGACCTTTTTCATCATTTTCATTATAATATGAAGGATTTGTATAGTTGTAGAACCTGATTCACTCAGCTACGTTTTGACCATTATTGTTACTTTCAAAGCTTTTGCAGGAGTAAACTGCTGAAACGGACTGTAAGAGGAATGCTTAAAATTCCACTGTTTCCTACTAGCAAATTACCTCTTTTAATCATTATCATCATAGTTAGAAGGATTAGGTATAGTTGTAGAACCTTATTGACTCAACTACGTTTTGACCATTTTTGTTACTTTCAAAGCTTTTGCAGAAGGAGTAAACAGCTAAAACGGACTGTAAGAGGAATGCTTAAACTTACACTGTTTCCTACAAGCAAATTACCTCTTTTAATCATTATCATCATAGTTAGAAGGATTAGGTATAGTTGTAGAACCTTATTCACTCAACTACGTTTTGACCATTTTTGTTACTTTCAAAGCTTTTGCAGGAGTAAACAGCTAAAAACGACTGTATGAAGAATGCTTTATCTTACACTGTTTCTATCAAGCAAATGACCTTTTTCATCATTTTCATTATAATATGAAGGATTTGTATAGTTGTAGAACCTGATTCACTCAGCTACGTTTTGACCATTATTGTTACTTTCAAAGCTTTTGCAGGAGTAAACTGCTGAAACGGACTGTAAGAGGAATGCTTAAAATTACACTGTTTCCTACTAGCAAATTACCTCTTTTAATCATTATCATCATAGTTAGAAGGATTAGGTATAGTTGTAGAACCTTATTGACTCAACTACGTTTTGACCATTTTTGTTACTTTCAAAGCTTTTGCAGAAGGAGTAAACAGCTAAAACGGACTGTAAGAGGAATGCTTAAACTTACACTGTTTCCTACAAGCAAATTACCTCTTTTAATCATTATCATCATAGTTAGAAGGATTAGGTATAGTTGTAGAACCTTATTCACTCAACTACGTTTTGACCATTTTTGTTACTTTCAAAGCTTTTGCAGGAGTAAACAGCTAAAACGGACTGTATGAAGAATGCTTTATCTTACACTGTTTCTATCAAGCAAATGACCTTTTTAATCATTATCATCATAGTTAGAAGGATTAGGTATAGTTGTAGAACCTGATTCACTCAACTACGTTTGGACCATTTTTGTTACTTTCAAAGCTTTTGCAGGAGTAAACTGCTGAAACGGACTGTAAGAGGAATACGTTTTTGTTACTTTCAAAGCTTTTGCAGAAGGAGTAAACAGCTAAAACGGACTGTATGAAGAATGCTTTATCTTACACTGTTTCTATCAAGCAAATGACCTTTTTCATCATTTTCATTATAATATGAAGGATTTGTATAGTTGTAGAAACTGATTCACTCAACTACGTTTGGACCATTTTTGTTACTTTCAAAGCATAAACAGCTAAAATGGACTTTAAGAGGAATGCTTAAGCAAACACTGTTTCTATCAAGCAAATGACCATTTTTCATCATTATCATTATGGTTTGAAGGATTAGGTATAGTTTTAGAACCTGATTCACTCAACTACGTTCTGACCATTTTTGTTACTTTCAAAGCGTTTGCAGGAGTAAACAGCTAAAACGGACTGTATGAAGAATGCTTTATCTTACACTGTTTCTATCAAGCAAATGACCTTTTTCCTCATTTTCATTATAATATGAAGGATTTGTATAGTTGTAGAACCTGATTCACTCAGCTACGTTTTGACCATTATTGTTACTTTCAAAGCTTTTGCAGGAGTAAACTGCTGAAACGGACTGTAAGAGGAATGCTTAAAATTACACTGTTTCCTACTAGCAAATTACCTCTTTTAATCATTATCATCATAGTTAGAAGGATTAGGTATAGTTGTAGAACCTTATTCACTCAACTACGTTTGGACCATTTTTGTTACTTTCAAAGCTTTTGTAGAAGGAGTAAACAGCTAAAACGGACTGTAAGAGGAATGCTTAAACTAACACTTTTTCCTACAAGCAAATTACCTCTTTTAATCATTATCATCATAGTTAGAAGGATTAGGTATAGTTGTAGAACCTTATTCACTCAACTACGTTTTGACCATTTTTGTTACTTTCAAAGCTTTTGCAGGAGTAAACAGCTAAAACGGACTGTATGAAGAATGCTTTAGCTTACACTGTTTCTATCAAGCAAATGACCTTTTTTCATCATTATCATTATGGTTTGAAGGATTAGGTATAGTTTTAGAACCTGATTCACTCAACTACGTTTTGACCATTATTGTTACTTTCAAAGCTATTGCAGAAGGAGTAAACAGCTAAAACGGACTGTAAGAGGAATGCTTAAAATTACACTGTTTCCTACTAGCAAATTACCTCTTTTAATCATTATCATCATAGTTAGAAGGATTAGGTATAGTTGTAGAACCTTATTCACTCAACTACGTTTGGACCATTTTTGTTACTTTCAAAGCTTTTGCAGGAGTAAACTGCTGAAACGGACTGTAAGAAGAACACGTTTTTGTTACTTTCAAAGCTTTTGCAGAAGGAGTAAACAGCTAAAACGGACTGTAAGAGGAATGCTTAAACTTACACTGTTTCCTACAAGCAAATTACCTCTTTTAATCATTATCATCATAGTTAGAAGGATTAGGTATAGTTGTAGAACCTTATTCACTCAACTACGTTTTGACCATTTTTGTTACTTTCAAAGCTTTTGCAGGAGTAAACAGCTAAAAACGACTGTATGAAGAATGCTTTATCTTACACTGTTTCTATCAAGCAAATGACCTTTTTCATCATTTTCATTATAATATGAAGGATTTGTATAGTTGTAGAACCTGATTCACTCAGCTACGTTTTGACCATTATTGTTACTTTCAAAGCTTTTGCAGGAGTAAACTGCTGAAACGGACTGTAAGAGGAATGCTTAAAATTACACTGTTTCCTACTAGCAAATTACCTCTTTTAATCATTATCATCATAGTTAGAAGGATTAGGTATAGTTGTAGAACCTTATTGACTCAACTACGTTTTGACCATTTTTGTTACTTTCAAAGCTTTTGCAGAAGGAGTAAACAGCTAAAACGGACTGTAAGAGGAATGCTTAAACTTACACTGTTTCCTACAAGCAAATTACCTCTTTTAATCATTATCATCATAGTTAGAAGGATTAGGTATAGTTGTAGAACCTTATTCACTCAACTACGTTTTGACCATTTTTGTTACTTTCAAAGCTTTTGCAGGAGTAAACAGCTAAAAACGACTGTATGAAGAATGCTTTATCTTACACTGTTTCTATCAAGCAAATGACCTTTTTCATCATTTTCATTATAATATGAAGGATTTGTATAGTTGTAGAACCTGATTCACTCAGCTACGTTTTGACCATTATTGTTACTTTCAAAGCTTTTGCAGGAGTAAACTGCTGAAACGGACTGTAAGAGGAATGCTTAAACTTACACTGTTTCCTACAAGCAAATTACCTCTTTTAATCATTATCATCATAGTTAGAAGGATTAGGTATAGTTGTAGAACCTTATTCACTCAACTACGTTTTGACCATTTTTGTTACTTTCAAAGCTTTTGCAGGAGTAAACAGCTAAAAACGACTGTATGAAGAATGCTTTATCTTACACTGTTTCTATCAAGCAAATGACCTTTTTCATCATTTTCATTATAATATGAAGGATTTGTATAGTTGTAGAACCTGATTCACTCAGCTACGTTTTGACCATTATTGTTACTTTCAAAGCTTTTGCAGGAGTAAACTGCTGAAACGGACTGTAAGAGGAATGCTTAAAATTCCACTGTTTCCTACTAGCAAATTACCTCTTTTAATCATTATCATCATAGTTAGAAGGATTAGGTATAGTTGTAGAACCTTATTGACTCAACTACGTTTTGACCATTTTTGTTACTTTCAAAGCTTTTGCAGAAGGAGTAAACAGCTAAAACGGACTGTAAGAGGAATGCTTAAACTTACACTGTTTCCTACAAGCAAATTACCTCTTTTAATCATTATCATCATAGTTAGAAGGATTAGGTATAGTTGTAGAACCTTATTCACTCAACTACGTTTTGACCATTTTTGTTACTTTCAAAGCTTTTGCAGGAGTAAACAGCTAAAAACGACTGTATGAAGAATGCTTTATCTTACACTGTTTCTATCAAGCAAATGACCTTTTTCATCATTTTCATTATAATATGAAGGATTTGTATAGTTGTAGAACCTGATTCACTCAGCTACGTTTTGACCATTATTGTTACTTTCAAAGCTTTTGCAGGAGTAAACTGCTGAAACGGACTGTAAGAGGAATGCTTAAAATTACACTGTTTCCTACTAGCAAATTACCTCTTTTAATCATTATCATCATAGTTAGAAGGATTAGGTATAGTTGTAGAACCTTATTGACTCAACTACGTTTTGACCATTTTTGTTACTTTCAAAGCTTTTGCAGAAGGAGTAAACAGCTAAAACGGACTGTAAGAGGAATGCTTAAACTTACACTGTTTCCTACAAGCAAATTACCTCTTTTAATCATTATCATCATAGTTAGAAGGATTAGGTATAGTTGTAGAACCTTATTCACTCAACTACGTTTGGACCATTTTTGTTACTTTCAAAGCTTTTGCAGGAGTAAACTGCTGAAACGGACTGTAAGAAGAACACGTTTTTGTTACTTTCAAAGCTTTTGCAGAAGGAGTAAACAGCTAAAACGGACTGTAAGAGGAATGCTTAAACTTACACTGTTTCCTACAAGCAAATTACCTCTTTTAATCATTATCATCATAGTTAGAAGGATTAGGTATAGTTGTAGAACCTTATTCACTCAACTACGTTTTGACCATTTTTGTTACTTTCAAAGCTTTTGCAGGAGTAAACAGCTAAAAACGACTGTATGAAGAATGCTTTATCTTACACTGTTTCTATCAAGCAAATGACCTTTTTCATCATTTTCATTATAATATGAAGGATTTGTATAGTTGTAGAACCTGATTCACTCAGCTACGTTTTGACCATTATTGTTACTTTCAAAGCTTTTGCAGGAGTAAACTGCTGAAACGGACTGTAAGAGGAATGCTTAAAATTACACTGTTTCCTACTAGCAAATTACCTCTTTTAATCATTATCATCATAGTTAGAAGGATTAGGTATAGTTGTAGAACCTTATTGACTCAACTACGTTTTGACCATTTTTGTTACTTTCAAAGCTTTTGCAGAAGGAGTAAACAGCTAAAACGGACTGTAAGAGGAATGCTTAAACTTACACTGTTTCCTACAAGCAAATTACCTCTTTTAATCATTATCATCATAGTTAGAAGGATTAGGTATAGTTGTAGAACCTTATTCACTCAACTACGTTTTGACCATTTTTGTTACTTTCAAAGCTTTTGCAGGAGTAAACAGCTAAAAACGACTGTATGAAGAATGCTTTATCTTACACTGTTTCTATCAAGCAAATGACCTTTTTCATCATTTTCATTATAATATGAAGGATTTGTATAGTTGTAGAACCTGATTCACTCAGCTACGTTTTGACCATTATTGTTACTTTCAAAGCTTTTGCAGGAGTAAACTGCTGAAACGGACTGTAAGAGGAATGCTTAAACTTACACTGTTTCCTACAAGCAAATTACCTCTTTTAATCATTATCATCATAGTTAGAAGGATTAGGTATAGTTGTAGAACCTTATTCACTCAACTACGTTTTGACCATTTTTGTTACTTTCAAAGCTTTTGCAGGAGTAAACAGCTAAAACGGACTGTATGAAGAATGCTTTATCTTACACTGTTTCTATCAAGCAAATGACCTTTTTAATCATTATCATCATAGTTAGAAGGATTAGGTATAGTTGTAGAACCTGATTCACTCAACTACGTTTGGACCATTTTTGTTACTTTCAAAGCTTTTGCAGGAGTAAACTGCTGAAACGGACTGTAAGAGGAATACGTTTTTGTTACTTTCAAAGCTTTTGCAGAAGGAGTAAACAGCTAAAACGGACTGTATGAAGAATGCTTTATCTTACACTGTTTCTATCAAGCAAATGACCTTTTTCATCATTTTCATTATAATATGAAGGATTTGTATAGTTGTAGAAACTGATTCACTCAACTACGTTTGGACCATTTTTGTTACTTTCAAAGCATAAACAGCTAAAATGGACTTTAAGAGGAATGCTTAAGCAAACACTGTTTCTATCAAGCAAATGACCTTTTTTCATCATTATCATTATGGTTTGAAGGATTAGGTATAGTTTTAGAACCTGATTCACTCAACTACGTTCTGACCATTTTTGTTACTTTCAAAGCTTTTGCAGAAGGAGTAAACAGCTAAAACGGACTGTAAGAGGAATGCTTAAACTTACACTGTTTCCTACAAGCAAATTACCTCTTTTAATCATTATCATCATAGTTAGAAGGATTAGGTATAGTTGTAGAACCTTATTCACTCAACTACGTTTTGACCATTTTTGTTACTTTCAAAGCTTTTGCAGGAGTAAACAGCTAAAAACGACTGTATGAAGAATGCTTTATCTTACACTGTTTCTATCAAGCAAATGACCTTTTTCATCATTTTCATTATAATATGAAGGATTTGTATAGTTGTAGAACCTGATTCACTCAGCTACGTTTTGACCATTATTGTTACTTTCAAAGCTTTTGCAGGAGTAAACTGCTGAAACGGACTGTAAGAGGAATACGTTTTTGTTACTTTCAAAGCTTTTGCAGAAGGAGTAAACAGCTAAAACGGACTGTATGAAGAATGCTTTATCTTACACTGTTTCTATCAAGCAAATGACCTTTTTCATCATTTTCATTATAATATGAAGGATTTGTATAGTTGTAGAAACTGATTCACTCAACTACGTTTGGACCATTTTTGTTACTTTCAAAGCATAAACAGCTAAAATGGACTTTAAGAGGAATGCTTAAGCAAACACTGTTTCTATCAAGCAAATGACCTTTTTTCATCATTATCATTATGGTTTGAAGGATTAGGTATAGTTTTAGAACCTGATTCACTCAACTACGTTCTGACCATTTTTGTTACTTTCAAAGCGTTTGCAGGAGTAAACAGCTAAAACGGACTGTATGAAGAATGCTTTATCTTACACTGTTTCTATCAAGCAAATGACCTTTTTCCTCATTTTCATTATAATATGAAGGATTTGTATAGTTGTAGAACCTGATTCACTCAGCTACGTTTTGACCATTATTGTTACTTTCAAAGCTTTTGCAGGAGTAAACTGCTGAAACGGACTGTAAGAGGAATGCTTAAAATTACACTGTTTCCTACTAGCAAATTACCTCTTTTAATCATTATCATCATAGTTAGAAGGATTAGGTATAGTTGTAGAACCTTATTGACTCAACTACGTTTTGACCATTTTTGTTACTTTCAAAGCTTTTGCAGAAGGAGTAAACAGCTAAAACGGACTGTAAGAGGAATGCTTAAACTTACACTGTTTCCTACAAGCAAATTACCTCTTTTAATCATTATCATCATAGTTAGAAGGATTAGGTATAGTTGTAGAACCTTATTCACTCAACTACCTTTTGACCATTTTTGTTACTTTCAAAGCTTTTGCAGGAGTAAACAGCTAAAAACGACTGTATGAAGAATGCTTTATCTTACACTGTTTCTATCAAGCAAATGACCTTTTTCATCATTTTCATTATAATATGAAGGATTTGTATAGTTGTAGAACCTGATTCACTCAGCTACGTTTTGACCATTATTGTTACTTTCAAAGCTTTTGCAGGAGTAAACTGCTGAAACGGACTGTAAGAGGAATGCTTAAAATTACACTGTTTCCTACTAGCAAATTACCTCTTTTAATCATTATCATCATAGTTAGAAGGATTAGGTATAGTTGTAGAACCTTATTGACTCAACTACGTTTTGACCATTTTTGTTACTTTCAAAGCTTTTGCAGAAGGAGTAAACAGCTAAAACGGACTGTAAAAGGAATGCTTAAACTTACACTGTTTCCTACAAGCAAATTACCTCTTTTAATCATTATCATCATAGTTAGAAGGATTAGGTATAGTTGTAGAACCTTATTCACTCAACTACGTTTTGACCATTTTTGTTACTTTCAAAGCTTTTGCAGGAGTAAACAGCTAAAACGGACTGTATGAAGAATGCTTTATCTTACACTGTTTCTATCAAGCAAATGACCTTTTTAATCATTATCATCATAGTTAGAAGGATTAGGTATAGTTGTAGAACCTGATTCACTCAACTACGTTTGGACCATTTTTGTTACTTTCAAAGCTTTTGCAGGAGTAAACTGCTGAAACGGACTGTAAGAGGAATACGTTTTTGTTACTTTCAAAGCTTTTGCAGAAGGAGTAAACAGCTAAAACGGACTGTATGAAGAATGCTTTAGCTTACACTGTTTCTATCAAGCAAATGACCTTTTTTCATCATTATCATTATGGTTTGAAGGATTAGGTATAGTTGTAGAACCTGATTCACTCAACTACGTTTTGACCATTTTTGTTACTTTCAAAGCTTTTGCAGAAGGAGTAAACAGCTAAAACGGACTGTATGAAGAATGCTTTAGCTTACACTGTTTCCTACAAGCAAATGACCTTTTTTCATCATTATCATTATGGTTTGAAGGATTAGGTATAGTTGTAGAACCTTATTCACTCAACTACGTTTTGACCATTTTTGTTACTTTCAAAGCTTTTGCAGGAGTAAACAGCTAAAACGGACTGTATGAAGAATGCTTTAGCTTACACTGTTTCTATCAAGCAAATGACCTTTTTTCATCATTATCATTATGGTTTGAAGGATTAGGTATAGTTTTAGAACCTGATTCACTCAACTACGTTTTGACCATTATTGTTACTTTCAAAGCTATTGCAGAAGGAGTAAACAGCTAAAACGGACTGTAAGAGGAATGCTTAAACTTACACTGTTTCCTACTAGCAAATTACCTCTTTTAATCATTATCATCATAGTTAGAAGGATTAGGTATAGTTGTAGAACCTGATTCACTCAACTACGTTTTGACCATTTTTGTTACTTTCAAAGCTTTTGCAGAAGGAGTAAACAGCTAAAACGGACTGTAAGAGGAATGCTTAAACTTACACTGTTTCCTACAAGCAAATTACCTCTTTTAATCATTATCATCATAGTTAGAAGGATTAGGTATAGTTGTAGAACCTTATTCACTCAACTACGTTTTGACCATTTTTGTTACTTTCAAAGCTTTTGCAGGAGTAAACTGCTGAAACGGACTGTAAGAAGAATACGTTTTTGTTACTTTCAAAGCTTTTGCAGAAGGAGTAAACAGCTAAAACGGACTGTAAGAGGAATGCTTAAAATTACACTGTTTCCTACTAGCAAATTACCTCTTTTAATCATTATCATCATAGTTAGAAGGATTAGGTATAGTTGTAGAACCTGATTCACTCAACTACGTTCTGACCATTTTTGTTACTTTCAAAGCTTTTGCAGGAGTAAACTGCTGAAACGGACTGTAAGAAGAATACGTTTTTGTTACTTTCAAAGCTTTTGCAGAAGGAGTAAACAGCTAAAACGGACTGTAAGAGGAATGCTTAAACTTACACTGTTTCCTACAAGCAAATTACCTCTTTTAATCATTATCATCATAGTTAGAAGGATTAGGTATAGTTGTAGAACCTTATTCACTCAACTACGTTTTGACCATTTTTGTTACTTTCAAAGCTTTTGCAGGAGTAAACAGCTAAAAACGACTGTATGAAGAATGCTTTATCTTACACTGTTTCTATCAAGCAAATGACCTTTTTCATCATTTTCATTATAATATGAAGGATTTGTATAGTTGTAGAACCTGATTCACTCAGCTACGTTTTGACCATTATTGTTACTTTCAAAGCTTTTGCAGGAGTAAACTGCTGAAACGGACTGTAAGAGGAATGCTTAAAATTACACTGTTTCCTACTAGCAAATTACCTCTTTTAATCATTATCATCATAGTTAGAAGGATTAGGTATAGTTGTAGAACCTTATTGACTCAACTACGTTTTGACCATTTTTGTTACTTTCAAAGCTTTTGCAGAAGGAGTAAACAGCTAAAACGGACTGTAAGAGGAATGCTTAAACTTAC
This sequence comes from Pungitius pungitius, assembly GCF_949316345.1. Taxonomy (NCBI): domain Eukaryota; kingdom Metazoa; phylum Chordata; class Actinopteri; order Perciformes; family Gasterosteidae; genus Pungitius; species Pungitius pungitius. Next base: position 8,757,955 of record NC_084908.1, read on the forward strand.
ACTGTTTCCTACAAGCAAATTACCTCTTTTAATCATTATCATCATAGTTAGAAGGATTAGGTATAGTTGTAGAACCTTATTCACTCAACTACCTTTTGACCATTTTTGTTACTTTCAAAGCTTTTGCAGGAGTAAACAGCTAAAAACGACTGTATGAAGAATGCTTTATCTTACACTGTTTCTATCAAGCAAATGACCTTTTTCATCATTTTCATTATAATATGAAGGATTTGTATAGTTGTAGAACCTGATTCACTCAGCTACGTTTTGACCATTATTGTTACTTTCAAAGCTTTTGCAGGAGTAAACTGCTGAAACGGACTGTAAGAGGAATGCTTAAAATTACACTGTTTCCTACTAGCAAATTACCTCTTTTAATCATTATCATCATAGTTAGAAGGATTAGGTATAGTTGTAGAACCTTATTGACTCAACTACGTTTTGACCATTTTTGTTACTTTCAAAGCTTTTGCAGAAGGAGTAAACAGCTAAAACGGACTGTAAGAGGAATGCTTAAACTTACACTGTTTCCTACAAGCAAATTACCTCTTTTAATCATTATCATCATAGTTAGAAGGATTAGGTATAGTTGTAGAACCTTATTCACTCAACTACGTTTTGACCATTTTTGTTACTTTCAAAGCTTTTGCAGGAGTAAACAGCTAAAAACGACTGTATGAAGAATGCTTTATCTTACACTGTTTCTATCAAGCAAATGACCTTTTTCATCATTTTCATTATAATATGAAGGATTTGTATAGTTGTAGAACCTGATTCACTCAGCTACGTTTTGACCATTATTGTTACTTTCAAAGCTTTTGCAGGAGTAAACTGCTGAAACGGACTGTAAGAGGAATGCTTAAACTTACACTGTTTCCTACAAGCAAATTACCTCTTTTAATCATTATCATCATAGTTAGAAGGATTAGGTATAGTTGTAGAACCTTATTCACTCAACTACGTTTTGACCATTTTTGTTACTTTCAAAGCTTTTGCAGGAGTAAACAGCTAAAACGGACTGTATGAAGAATGCTTTATCTTACACTGTTTCTATCAAGCAAATGACCTTTTTAATCATTATCATCATAGTTAGAAGGATTAGGTATAGTTGTAGAACCTGATTCACTCAACTACGTTTGGACCATTTTTGTTACTTTCAAAGCTTTTGCAGGAGTAAACTGCTGAAACGGACTGTAAGAGGAATACGTTTTTGTTACTTTCAAAGCTTTTGCAGAAGGAGTAAACAGCTAAAACGGACTGTATGAAGAATGCTTTATCTTACACTGTTTCTATCAAGCAAATGACCTTTTTCATCATTTTCATTATAATATGAAGGATTTGTATAGTTGTAGAAACTGATTCACTCAACTACGTTTGGACCATTTTTGTTACTTTCAAAGCATAAACAGCTAAAATGGACTTTAAGAGGAATGCTTAAGCAAACACTGTTTCTATCAAGCAAATGACCTTTTTTCATCATTATCATTATGGTTTGAAGGATTAGGTATAGTTTTAGAACCTGATTCACTCAACTACGTTCTGACCATTTTTGTTACTTTCAAAGCTTTTGCAGAAGGAGTAAACAGCTAAAACGGACTGTAAGAGGAATGCTTAAACTTACACTGTTTCCTACAAGCAAATTACCTCTTTTAATCATTATCATCATAGTTAGAAGGATTAGGTATAGTTGTAGAACCTTATTCACTCAACTACGTTTTGACCATTTTTGTTACTTTCAAAGCTTTTGCAGGAGTAAACAGCTAAAAACGACTGTATGAAGAATGCTTTATCTTACACTGTTTCTATCAAGCAAATGACCTTTTTCATCATTTTCATTATAATATGAAGGATTTGTATAGTTGTAGAACCTGATTCACTCAGCTACGTTTTGACCATTATTGTTACTTTCAAAGCTTTTGCAGGAGTAAACTGCTGAAACGGACTGTAAGAGGAATACGTTTTTGTTACTTTCAAAGCTTTTGCAGAAGGAGTAAACAGCTAAAACGGACTGTATGAAGAATGCTTTATCTTACACTGTTTCTATCAAGCAAATGACCTTTTTCATCATTTTCATTATAATATGAAGGATTTGTATAGTTGTAGAAACTGATTCACTCAACTACGTTTGGACCATTTTTGTTACTTTCAAAGCATAAACAGCTAAAATGGACTTTAAGAGGAATGCTTAAGCAAACACTGTTTCTATCAAGCAAATGACCTTTTTTCATCATTATCATTATGGTTTGAAGGATTAGGTATAGTTTTAGAACCTGATTCACTCAACTACGTTCTGACCATTTTTGTTACTTTCAAAGCGTTTGCAGGAGTAAACAGCTAAAACGGACTGTATGAAGAATGCTTTATCTTACACTGTTTCTATCAAGCAAATGACCTTTTTCCTCATTTTCATTATAATATGAAGGATTTGTATAGTTGTAGAACCTGATTCACTCAGCTACGTTTTGACCATTATTGTTACTTTCAAAGCTTTTGCAGGAGTAAACTGCTGAAACGGACTGTAAGAGGAATGCTTAAAATTACACTGTTTCCTACTAGCAAATTACCTCTTTTAATCATTATCATCATAGTTAGAAGGATTAGGTATAGTTGTAGAACCTTATTGACTCAACTACGTTTTGACCATTTTTGTTACTTTCAAAGCTTTTGCAGAAGGAGTAAACAGCTAAAACGGACTGTAAGAGGAATGCTTAAACTTACACTGTTTCCTACAAGCAAATTACCTCTTTTAATCATTATCATCATAGTTAGAAGGATTAGGTATAGTTGTAGAACCTTATTCACTCAACTACCTTTTGACCATTTTTGTTACTTTCAAAGCTTTTGCAGGAGTAAACAGCTAAAAACGACTGTATGAAGAATGCTTTATCTTACACTGTTTCTATCAAGCAAATGACCTTTTTCATCATTTTCATTATAATATGAAGGATTTGTATAGTTGTAGAACCTGATTCACTCAGCTACGTTTTGACCATTATTGTTACTTTCAAAGCTTTTGCAGGAGTAAACTGCTGAAACGGACTGTAAGAGGAATGCTTAAAATTACACTGTTTCCTACTAGCAAATTACCTCTTTTAATCATTATCATCATAGTTAGAAGGATTAGGTATAGTTGTAGAACCTTATTGACTCAACTACGTTTTGACCATTTTTGTTACTTTCAAAGCTTTTGCAGAAGGAGTAAACAGCTAAAACGGACTGTAAAAGGAATGCTTAAACTTACACTGTTTCCTACAAGCAAATTACCTCTTTTAATCATTATCATCATAGTTAGAAGGATTAGGTATAGTTGTAGAACCTTATTCACTCAACTACGTTTTGACCATTTTTGTTACTTTCAAAGCTTTTGCAGGAGTAAACAGCTAAAACGGACTGTATGAAGAATGCTTTATCTTACACTGTTTCTATCAAGCAAATGACCTTTTTAATCATTATCATCATAGTTAGAAGGATTAGGTATAGTTGTAGAACCTGATTCACTCAACTACGTTTGGACCATTTTTGTTACTTTCAAAGCTTTTGCAGGAGTAAACTGCTGAAACGGACTGTAAGAGGAATACGTTTTTGTTACTTTCAAAGCTTTTGCAGAAGGAGTAAACAGCTAAAACGGACTGTATGAAGAATGCTTTAGCTTACACTGTTTCTATCAAGCAAATGACCTTTTTTCATCATTATCATTATGGTTTGAAGGATTAGGTATAGTTGTAGAACCTGATTCACTCAACTACGTTTTGACCATTTTTGTTACTTTCAAAGCTTTTGCAGAAGGAGTAAACAGCTAAAACGGACTGTATGAAGAATGCTTTAGCTTACACTGTTTCCTACAAGCAAATGACCTTTTTTCATCATTATCATTATGGTTTGAAGGATTAGGTATAGTTGTAGAACCTTATTCACTCAACTACGTTTTGACCATTTTTGTTACTTTCAAAGCTTTTGCAGGAGTAAACAGCTAAAACGGACTGTATGAAGAATGCTTTAGCTTACACTGTTTCTATCAAGCAAATGACCTTTTTTCATCATTATCATTATGGTTTGAAGGATTAGGTATAGTTTTAGAACCTGATTCACTCAACTACGTTTTGACCATTATTGTTACTTTCAAAGCTATTGCAGAAGGAGTAAACAGCTAAAACGGACTGTAAGAGGAATGCTTAAACTTACACTGTTTCCTACTAGCAAATTACCTCTTTTAATCATTATCATCATAGTTAGAAGGATTAGGTATAGTTGTAGAACCTGATTCACTCAACTACGTTTTGACCATTTTTGTTACTTTCAAAGCTTTTGCAGAAGGAGTAAACAGCTAAAACGGACTGTAAGAGGAATGCTTAAACTTACACTGTTTCCTACAAGCAAATTACCTCTTTTAATCATTATCATCATAGTTAGAAGGATTAGGTATAGTTGTAGAACCTTATTCACTCAACTACGTTTCGACCATTTTTGTTACTTTCAAAGCTTTTGCAGGAGTAAACTGCTGAAACGGACTGTAAGAAGAATACGTTTTTGTTACTTTCAAAGCTTTTGCAGAAGGAGTAAACAGCTAAAACGGACTGTAAGAGGAATGCTTAAAATTACACTGTTTCCTACTAGCAAATTACCTCTTTTAATCATTATCATCATAGTTAGAAGGATTAGGTATAGTTGTAGAACCTGATTCACTCAACTACGTTCTGACCATTTTTGTTACTTTCAAAGCTTTTGCAGGAGTAAACTGCTGAAACGGACTGTAAGAAGAATACGTTTTTGTTACTTTCAAAGCTTTTGCAGAAGGAGTAAACAGCTAAAACGGACTGTAAGAGGAATGCTTAAACTTACACTGTTTCCTACAAGCAAATTACCTCTTTTAATCATTATCATCATAGTTAGAAGGATTAGGTATAGTTGTAGAACCTTATTCACTCAACTACGTTTTGACCATTTTTGTTACTTTCAAAGCTTTTGCAGGAGTAAACAGCTAAAAACGACTGTATGAAGAATGCTTTATCTTACACTGTTTCTATCAAGCAAATGACCTTTTTCATCATTTTCATTATAATATGAAGGATTTGTATAGTTGTAGAACCTGATTCACTCAGCTACGTTTTGACCATTATTGTTACTTTCAAAGCTTTTGCAGGAGTAAACTGCTGAAACGGACTGTAAGAGGAATGCTTAAAATTACACTGTTTCCTACTAGCAAATTACCTCTTTTAATCATTATCATCATAGTTAGAAGGATTAGGTATAGTTGTAGAACCTTATTGACTCAACTACGTTTTGACCATTTTTGTTACTTTCAAAGCTTTTGCAGAAGGAGTAAACAGCTAAAACGGACTGTAAGAGGAATGCTTAAACTTACACTGTTTCCTACAAGCAAATTACCTCTTTTAATCATTATCATCATAGTTAGAAGGATTAGGTATAGTTGTAGAACCTTATTCACTCAACTACCTTTTGACCATTTTTGTTACTTTCAAAGCTTTTGCAGGAGTAAACAGCTAAAAACGACTGTATGAAGAATGCTTTATCTTACACTGTTTCTATCAAGCAAATGACCTTTTTCATCATTTTCATTATAATATGAAGGATTTGTATAGTTGTAGAACCTGATTCACTCAGCTACGTTTTGACCATTATTGTTACTTTCAAAGCTTTTGCAGGAGTAAACTGCTGAAACGGACTGTAAGAGGAATGCTTAAAATTACACTGTTTCCTACTAGCAAATTACCTCTTTTAATCATTATCATCATAGTTAGAAGGATTAGGTATAGTTGTAGAACCTTATTGACTCAACTACGTTTTGACCATTTTTGTTACTTTCAAAGCTTTTGCAGAAGGAGTAAACAGCTAAAACGGACTGTAAGAGGAATGCTTAAACTTACACTGTTTCCTACAAGCAAATTACCTCTTTTAATCATTATCATCATAGTTAGAAGGATTAGGTATAGTTGTAGAACCTTATTCACTCAACTACGTTTTGACCATTTTTGTTACTTTCAAAGCTTTTGCAGGAGTAAACAGCTAAAACGGACTGTATGAAGAATGCTTTATCTTACACTGTTTCTATCAAGCAAATGACCTTTTTAATCATTATCATCATAGTTAGAAGGATTAGGTATAGTTGTAGAACCTGATTCACTCAACTACGTTTGGACCATTTTTGTTACTTTCAAAGCTTTTGCAGGAGTAAACTGCTGAAACGGACTGTAAGAGGAATACGTTTTTGTTACTTTCAAAGCTTTTGCAGAAGGAGTAAACAGCTAAAACGGACTGTATGAAGAATGCTTTATCTTACACTGTTTCTATCAAGCAAATGACCTTTTTCATCATTTTCATTATAATATGAAGGATTTGTATAGTTGTAGAAACTGATTCACTCAACTACGTTTGGACCATTTTTGTTACTTTCAAAGCATAAACAGCTAAAATGGACTTTAAGAGGAATGCTTAAGCAAACACTGTTTCTATCAAGCAAATGACCTTTTTTCATCATTATCATTATGGTTTGAAGGATTAGGTATAGTTTTAGAACCTGATTCACTCAACTACGTTCTGACCATTTTTGTTACTTTCAAAGCGTTTGCAGGAGTAAACAGCTAAAACGGACTGTATGAAGAATGCTTTATCTTACACTGTTTCTATCAAGCAAATGACCTTTTTCCTCATTTTCATTATAATATGAAGGATTTGTATAGTTGTAGAACCTGATTCACTCAGCTACGTTTTGACCATTATTGTTACTTTCAAAGCTTTTGCAGGAGTAAACTGCTGAAACGGACTGTAAGAGGAATGCTTAAAATTACACTGTTTCCTACTAGCAAATTACCTCTTTTAATCATTATCATCATAGTTAGAAGGATTAGGTATAGTTGTAGAACCTTATTCACTCAACTACGTTTGGACCATTTTTGTTACTTTCAAAGCTTTTGTAGAAGGAGTAAACAGCTAAAACGGACTGTAAGAGGAATGCTTAAACTAACACTTTTTCCTACAAGCAAATTACCTCTTTTAATCATTATCATCATAGTTAGAAGGATTAGGTATAGTTGTAGAACCTTATTCACTCAACTACGTTTTGACCATTTTTGTTACTTTCAAAGCTTTTGCAGGAGTAAACAGCTAAAACGGACTGTATGAAGAATGCTTTAGCTTACACTGTTTCTATCAAGCAAATGACCTTTTTTCATCATTATCATTATGGTTTGAAGGATTAGGTATAGTTTTAGAACCTGATTCACTCAACTACGTTTTGACCATTATTGTTACTTTCAAAGCTATTGCAGAAGGAGTAAACAGCTAAAACGGACTGTAAGAGGAATGCTTAAAATTACACTGTTTCCTACTAGCAAATTACCTCTTTTAATCATTATCATCATAGTTAGAAGGATTAGGTATAGTTGTAGAACCTTATTCACTCAACTACGTTTGGACCATTTTTGTTACTTTCAAAGCTTTTGCAGGAGTAAACTGCTGAAACGGACTGTAAGAAGAATACGTTTTTGTTACTTTCAAAGCTTTTGCAGAAGGAGTAAACAGCTAAAACGGACTGTAAGAGGAATGCTTAAACTTACACTGTTTCCTACAAGCAAATTACCTCTTTTAATCATTATCATCATAGTTAGAAGGATTAGGTATAGTTGTAGAACCTTATTCACTCAACTACGTTTTGACCATTTTTGTTACTTTCAAAGCTTTTGCAGGAGTAAACAGCTAAAAACGACTGTATGAAGAATGCTTTATCTTACACTGTTTCTATCAAGCAAATGACCTTTTTCATCATTTTCATTATAATATGAAGGATTTGTATAGTTGTAGAACCTGATTCACTCAGCTACGTTTTGACCATTATTGTTACTTTCAAAGCTTTTGCAGAAGGAGTAAACAGCTAAAACGGACTGTATGAAGAATGCTTTATCTTACACTGTTTCTATCAAGCAAATGACCTTTTTCATCATTTTCATTATAATATGAAGGATTTGTATAGTTGTAGAAACTGATTCACTCAACTACGTTTGGACCATTTTTGTTACTTTCAAAGCATAAACAGCTAAAATGGACTTTAAGAGGAATGCTTAAGCAAACACTGTTTCTATCAAGCAAATGACCTTTTTTCATCATTATCATTATAATATGAAGGATTTGTATAGTTGTAGAACCTGATTCACTCAGCTACGTTTTGACCATTATTGTTACTTTCAAAGCTTTTGCAGGAGTAAACTGCTGAAACGGACTGTAAGAGGAATGCTTAAAATTACACTGTTTCCTACTAGCAAATTACCTCTTTTAATCATTATCATCATAGTTAGAAGGATTAGGTATAGTTGTAGAACCTTATTGACTCAACTACGTTTTGACCATTTTTGTTACTTTCAAAGCTTTTGCAGAAGGAGTAAACAGCTAAAACGGACTGTAAGAGGAATGCTTAAACTTACACTGTTTCCTACAAGCAAATTACCTCTTTTAATCATTATCATCATAGTTAGAAGGATTAGGTATAGTTGTAGAACCTTATTCACTCAACTACCTTTTGACCATTTTTGTTACTTTCAAAGCTTTTGCAGGAGTAAACAGCTAAAAACGACTGTATGAAGAATGCTTTATCTTACACTGTTTCTATCAAGCAAATGACCTTTTTCATCATTTTCATTATAATATGAAGGATTTGTATAGTTGTAGAACCTGATTCACTCAGCTACGTTTTGACCATTATTGTTACTTTCAAAGCTTTTGCAGGAGTAAACTGCTGAAACGGACTGTAAGAGGAATGCTTAAAATTACACTGTTTCCTACTAGCAAATTACCTCTTTTAATCATTATCATCATAGTTAGAAGGATTAGGTATAGTTGTAGAACCTTATTGACTCAACTACGTTTTGACCATTTTTGTTACTTTCAAAGCTTTTGCAGAAGGAGTAAACAGCTAAAACGGACTGTAAGAGGAATGCTTAAACTTACACTGTTTCCTACAAGCAAATTACCTCTTTTAATCATTATCATCATAGTTAGAAGGATTAGGTATAGTTGTAGAACCTTATTCACTCAACTACGTTTTGACCATTTTTGTTACTTTCAAAGCTTTTGCAGGAGTAAACAGCTAAAACGGACTGTATGAAGAATGCTTTATCTTACACTGTTTCTATCAAGCAAATGACCTTTTTAATCATTATCATCATAGTTAGAAGGATTAGGTATAGTTGTAGAACCTGATTCACTCAACTACGTTTGGACCATTTTTGTTACTTTCAAAGCTTTTGCAGGAGTAAACTGCTGAAACGGACTGTAAGAGGAATACGTTTTTGTTACTTTCAAAGCTTTTGCAGAAGGAGTAAACAGCTAAAACGGACTGTATGAAGAATGCTTTATCTTACACTGTTTCTATCAAGCAAATGACCTTTTTCATCATTTTCATTATAATATGAAGGATTTGTATAGTTGTAGAAACTGATTCACTCAACTACGTTTGGACCATTTTTGTTACTTTCAAAGCATAAACAGCTAAAATGGACTTTAAGAGGAATGCTTAAGCAAACACTGTTTCTATCAAGCAAATGACCTTTTTTCATCATTATCATTATGGTTTGAAGGATTAGGTATAGTTTTAGAACCTGATTCACTCAACTACGTTCTGACCATTTTTGTTACTTTCAAAGCGTTTGCAGGAGTAAACAGCTAAAACGGACTGTATGAAGAATGCTTTATCTTACACTGTTTCTATCAAGCAAATGACCTTTTTCCTCATTTTCATTATAATATGAAGGATTTGTATAGTTGTAGAACCTGATTCACTCAGCTACGTTTTGACCATTATTGTTACTTTCAAAGCTTTTGCAGGAGTAAACTGCTGAAACGGACTGTAAGAGGAATGCTTAAAATTACACTGTTTCCTACTAGCAAATTACCTCTTTTAATCATTATCATCATAGTTAGAAGGATTAGGTATAGTTGTAGAACCTTATTCACTCAACTACGTTTGGACCATTTTTGTTACTTTCAAAGCTTTTGTAGAAGGAGTAAACAGCTAAAACGGACTGTAAGAGGAATGCTTAAACTAACACTTTTTCCTACAAGCAAATTACCTCTTTTAATCATTATCATCATAGTTAGAAGGATTAGGTATAGTTGTAGAACCTTATTCACTCAACTACGTTTTGACCATTTTTGTTACTTTCAAAGCTTTTGCAGGAGTAAACAGCTAAAACGGACTGTATGAAGAATGCTTTAGCTTACACTGTTTCTATCAAGCAAATGACCTTTTTTCATCATTATCATTATGGTTTGAAGGATTAGGTATAGTTTTAGAACCTGATTCACTCAACTACGTTTTGACCATTATTGTTACTTTCAAAGCTATTGCAGAAGGAGTAAACAGCTAAAACGGACTGTAAGAGGAATGCTTAAAATTACACTGTTTCCTACTAGCAAATTACCTCTTTTAATCATTATCATCATAGTTAGAAGGATTAGGTATAGTTGTAGAACCTTATTCACTCAACTACGTTTGGACCATTTTTGTTACTTTCAAAGCTTTTGCAGGAGTAAACTGCTGAAACGGACTGTAAGAAGAATACGTTTTTGTTACTTTCAAAGCTTTTGCAGAAGGAGTAAACAGCTAAAACGGACTGTAAGAGGAATGCTTAAACTTACACTGTTTCCTACAAGCAAATTACCTCTTTTAATCATTATCATCATAGTTAGAAGGATTAGGTATAGTTGTAGAACCTTATTCACTCAACTACGTTTTGACCATTTTTGTTACTTTCAAAGCTTTTGCAGGAGTAAACAGCTAAAAACGACTGTATGAAGAATGCTTTATCTTACACTGTTTCTATCAAGCAAATGACCTTTTTCATCATTTTCATTATAATATGAAGGATTTGTATAGTTGTAGAACCTGATTCACTCAGCTACGTTTTGACCATTATTGTTACTTTCAAAGCTTTTGCAGAAGGAGTAAACAGCTAAAACGGACTGTATGAAGAATGCTTTATCTTACACTGTTTCTATCAAGCAAATGACCTTTTTCATCATTTTCATTATAATATGAAGGATTTGTATAGTTGTAGAAACTGATTCACTCAACTACGTTTGGACCATTTTTGTTACTTTCAAAGCATAAACAGCTAAAATGGACTTTAAGAGGAATGCTTAAGCAAACACTGTTTCTATCAAGCAAATGACCTTTTTTCATCATTATCATTATAATATGAAGGATTTGTATAGTTGTAGAACCTGATTCACTCAGCTACGTTTTGACCATTATTGTTACTTTCAAAGCTTTTGCAGGAGTAAACTGCTGAAACGGACTGTAAGAGGAATGCTTAAAATTACACTGTTTCCTACTAGCAAATTACCTCTTTTAATCATTATCATCATAGTTAGAAGGATTAGGTATAGTTGTAGAACCTTATTGACTCAACTACGTTTTGACCATTTTTGTTACTTTCAAAGCTTTTGCAGAAGGAGTAAACAGCTAAAACGGACTGTAAGAGGAATGCTTAAACTTACACTGTTTCCTACAAGCAAATTACCTCTTTTAATCATTATCATCATAGTTAGAAGGATTAGGTATAGTTGTAGAACCTTATTCACTCAACTACCTTTTGACCATTTTTGTTACTTTCAAAGCTTTTGCAGGAGTAAACAGCTAAAAACGACTGTATGAAGAATGCTTTATCTTACACTGTTTCTATCAAGCAAATGACCTTTTTCATCATTTTCATTATAATATGAAGGATTTGTATAGTTGTAGAACCTGATTCACTCAGCTACGTTTTGACCATTATTGTTACTTTCAAAGCTTTTGCAGGAGTAAACTGCTGAAACGGACTGTAAGAGGAATGCTTAAAATTACACTGTTTCCTACTAGCAAATTACCTCTTTTAATCATTATCATCATAGTTAGAAGGATTAGGTATAGTTGTAGAACCTTATTGACTCAACTACGTTTTGACCATTTTTGTTACTTTCAAAGCTTTTGCAGAAGGAGTAAACAGCTAAAACGGACTGTAAGAGGAATGCTTAAACTTACACTGTTTCCTACAAGCAAATTACCTCTTTTAATCATTATCATCATAGTTAGAAGGATTAGGTATAGTTGTAGAACCTTATTCACTCAACTACGTTTTGACCATTTTTGTTACTTTCAAAGCTTTTGCAGGAGTAAACAGCTAAAACGGACTGTATGAAGAATGCTTTATCTTACACTGTTTCTATCAAGCAAATGACCTTTTTAATCATTATCATCATAGTTAGAAGGATTAGGTATAGTTGTAGAACCTGATTCACTCAACTACGTTTGGACCATTTTTGTTACTTTCAAAGCTTTTGCAGGAGTAAACTGCTGAAACGGACTGTAAGAGGAATACGTTTTTGTTACTTTCAAAGCTTTTGCAGAAGGAGTAAACAGCTAAAACGGACTGTATGAAGAATGCTTTATCTTACACTGTTTCTATCAAGCAAATGACCTTTTTCATCATTTTCATTATAATATGAAGGATTTGTATAGTTGTAGAAACTGATTCACTCAACTACGTTTGGACCATTTTTGTTACTTTCAAAGCATAAACAGCTAAAATGGACTTTAAGAGGAATGCTTAAGCAAACACTGTTTCTATCAAGCAAATGACCTTTTTTCATCATTATCATTATGGTTTGAAGGATTAGGTATAGTTTTAGAACCTGATTCACTCAACTACGTTCTGACCATTTTTGTTACTTTCAAAGCGTTTGCAGGAGTAAACAGCTAAAACGGACTGTATGAAGAATGCTTTATCTTACACTGTTTCTATCAAGCAAATGACCTTTTTCCTCATTTTCATTATAATATGAAGGATTTGTATAGTTGTAGAACCTGATTCACTCAGCTACGTTTTGACCATTATTGTTACTTTCAAAGCTTTTGCAGGAGTAAACTGCTGAAACGGACTGTAAGAGGAATGCTTAAAATTACACTGTTTCCTACTAGCAAATTACCTCTTTTAATCATTATCATCATAGTTAGAAGGATTAGGTATAGTTGTAGAACCTTATTCACTCAACTACGTTTGGACCATTTTTGTTACTTTCAAAGCTTTTGTAGAAGGAGTAAACAGCTAAAACGGACTGTAAGAGGAATGCTTAAACTAACACTTTTTCCTACAAGCAAATTACCTCTTTTAATCATTATCATCATAGTTAGAAGGATTAGGTATAGTTGTAGAACCTTATTCACTCAACTACGTTTTGACCATTTTTGTTACTTTCAAAGCTTTTGCAGGAGTAAACAGCTAAAACGGACTGTATGAAGAATGCTTTAGCTTACACTGTTTCTATCAAGCAAATGACCTTTTTTCATCATTATCATTATGGTTTGAAGGATTAGGTATAGTTTTAGAACCTGATTCACTCAACTACGTTTTGACCATTATTGTTACTTTCAAAGCTATTGCAGAAGGAGTAAACAGCTAAAACGGACTGTAAGAGGAATGCTTAAAATTACACTGTTTCCTACTAGCAAATTACCTCTTTTAATCATTATCATCATAGTTAGAAGGATTAGGTATAGTTGTAGAACCTTATTCACTCAACTACGTTTGGACCATTTTTGTTACTTTCAAAGCTTTTGCAGGAGTAAACTGCTGAAACGGACTGTAAGAAGAATACGTTTTTGTTACTTTCAAAGCTTTTGCAGAAGGAGTAAACAGCTAAAACGGACTGTAAGAGGAATGCTTAAACTTACACTGTTTCCTACAAGCAAATTACCTCTTTTAATCATTATCATCATAGTTAGAAGGATTAGGTATAGTTGTAGAACCTTATTCACTCAACTACGTTTTGACCATTTTTGTTACTTTCAAAGCTTTTGCAGGAGTAAACAGCTAAAAACGACTGTATGAAGAATGCTTTATCTTACACTGTTTCTATCAAGCAAATGACCTTTTTCATCATTTTCATTATAATATGAAGGATTTGTATAGTTGTAGAACCTGATTCACTCAGCTACGTTTTGACCATTATTGTTACTTTCAAAGCTTTTGCAGAAGGAGTAAACAGCTAAAACGGACTGTATGAAGAATGCTTTATCTTACACTGTTTCTATCAAGCAAATGACCTTTTTCATCATTTTCATTATAATATGAAGGATTTGTATAGTTGTAGAAACTGATTCACTCAACTACGTTTGGACCATTTTTGTTACTTTCAAAGCATAAACAGCTAAAATGGACTTTAAGAGGAATGCTTAAGCAAACACTGTTTCTATCAAGCAAATGACCTTTTTTCATCATTATCATTATGGTTTGAAGGATTAGGTATAGTTTTAGAACCTGATTCACTCAACTACGTTCTGACCATTTTTGTTACTTTCAAAGCGTTTGCAGGAGTAAACAGCTAAAACGGACTGTATGAAGAATGCTTTATCTTACACTGTTTCTATCAAGCAAATGACCTTTTTCCTCATTTTCATTATAATATGAAGGATTTGTATAGTTGTAGAACCTGATTCACTCAGCTACGTTTTGACCATTATTGTTACTTTCAAAGCTTTTGCAGGAGTAAACTGCTGAAACGGACTGTAAGAGGAATGCTTAAAATTACACTGTTTCCTACTAGCAAATTACCTCTTTTAATCATTATCATCATAGTTAGAAGGATTAGGTATAGTTGTAGAACCTTATTCACTCAACTACGTTTGGACCATTTTTGTTACTTTCAAAGCTTTTGTAGAAGGAGTAAACAGCTAAAACGGACTGTAAGAGGAATGCTTAAACTAACACTTTTTCCTACAAGCAAATTACCTCTTTTAATCATTATCATCATAGTTAGAAGGATTAGGTATAGTTGTAGAACCTTATTCACTCAACTACGTTTTGACCATTTTTGTTACTTTCAAAGCTTTTGCAGGAGTAAACAGCTAAAAACGACTGTATGAAGAATGCTTTATCTTACACTGTTTCTATCAAGCAAATGACCTTTTTCATCATTTTCATTATAATATGAAGGATTTGTATAGTTGTAGAACCTGATTCACTCAGCTACGTTTTGACCATTATTGTTACTTTCAAAGCTTTTGCAGGAGTAAACTGCTGAAACGGACTGTAAGAGGAATGCTTAAAATTACACTGTTTCCTACTAGCAAATTACCTCTTTTAATCATTATCATCATAGTTAGAAGGATTAGGTATAGTTGTAGAACCTTATTGACTCAACTACGTTTTGACCATTTTTGTTACTTTCAAAGCTTTTGCAGAAGGAGTAAACAGCTAAAACGGACTGTAAGAGGAATGCTTAAACTTACACTGTTTCCTACAAGCAAATTACCTCTTTTAATCATTATCATCATAGTTAGAAGGATTAGGTATAGTTGTAGAACCTTATTCACTCAACTACGTTTTGACCATTTTTGTTACTTTCAAAGCTTTTGCAGGAGTAAACAGCTAAAAACGACTGTATGAAGAATGCTTTATCTTACACTGTTTCTATCAAGCAAATGACCTTTTTCATCATTTTCATTATAATATGAAGGATTTGTATAGTTGTAGAACCTGATTCACTCAGCTACGTTTTGACCATTATTGTTACTTTCAAAGCTTTTGCAGGAGTAAACTGCTGAAACGGACTGTAAGAGGAATGCTTAAAATTACACTGTTTCCTTCTAGCAAATTACCTCTTTTAATCATTATCATCATAGTTAGAAGGATTAGGTATAGTTGTAGAACCTTATTGACTCAACTACGTTTTGACCATTTTTGTTACTTTCAAAGCTTTTGCAGGAGTAAACAGCTAAAAACGACTGTATGAAGAATGCTTTATCTTACACTGTTTCTATCAAGCAAATGACCTTTTTCATCATTTTCATTATAATATGAAGGATTTGTATAGTTGTAGAACCTGATTCACTCAGCTACGTTTTGACCATTATTGTTACTTTCAAAGCTTTTGCAGAAGGAGTAAACAGCTAAAACGGACTGTATGAAGAATGCTTTATCTTACACTGTTTCTATCAAGCAAATGACCTTTTTCATCATTTTCATTATAATATGAAGGATTTGTATAGTTGTAGAAACTGATTCACTCAACTACGTTTGGACCATTTTTGTTACTTTCAAAGCATAAACAGCTAAAATGGACTTTAAGAGGAATGCTTAAGCAAACACTGTTTCTATCAAGCAAATGACCTTTTTTCATCATTATCATTATAATATGAAGGATTTGTATAGTTGTAGAACCTGATTCACTCAGCTACGTTTTGACCATTATTGTTACTTTCAAAGCTTTTGCAGGAGTAAACTGCTGAAACGGACTGTAAGAGGAATGCTTAAAATTACACTGTTTCCTACTAGCAAATTACCTCTTTTAATCATTATCATCATAGTTAGAAGGATTAGGTATAGTTGTAGAACCTTATTGACTCAACTACGTTTTGACCATTTTTGTTACTTTCAAAGCTTTTGCAGAAGGAGTAAACAGCTAAAACGGACTGTAAGAGGAATGCTTAAACTTACACTGTTTCCTACAAGCAAATTACCTCTTTTAATCATTATCATCATAGTTAGAAGGATTAGGTATAGTTGTAGAACCTTATTCACTCAACTACCTTTTGACCATTTTTGTTACTTTCAAAGCTTTTGCAGGAGTAAACAGCTAAAAACGACTGTATGAAGAATGCTTTATCTTACACTGTTTCTATCAAGCAAATGACCTTTTTCATCATTTTCATTATAATATGAAGGATTTGTATAGTTGTAGAACCTGATTCACTCAGCTACGTTTTGACCATTATTGTTACTTTCAAAGCTTTTGCAGGAGTAAACTGCTGAAACGGACTGTAAGAGGAATGCTTAAAATTACACTGTTTCCTACTAGCAAATTACCTCTTTTAATCATTATCATCATAGTTAGAAGGATTAGGTATAGTTGTAGAACCTTATTGACTCAACTACGTTTTGACCATTTTTGTTACTTTCAAAGCTTTTGCAGAAGGAGTAAACAGCTAAAACGGACTGTAAGAGGAATGCTTAAACTTACACTGTTTCCTACAAGCAAATTACCTCTTTTAATCATTATCATCATAGTTAGAAGGATTAGGTATAGTTGTAGAACCTTATTCACTCAACTACGTTTTGACCATTTTTGTTACTTTCAAAGCTTTTGCAGGAGTAAACAGCTAAAACGGACTGTATGAAGAATGCTTTATCTTACACTGTTTCTATCAAGCAAATGACCTTTTTAATCATTATCATCATAGTTAGAAGGATTAGGTATAGTTGTAGAACCTGATTCACTCAACTACGTTTGGACCATTTTTGTTACTTTCAAAGCTTTTGCAGGAGTAAACTGCTGAAACGGACTGTAAGAGGAATACGTTTTTGTTACTTTCAAAGCTTTTGCAGAAGGAGTAAACAGCTAAAACGGACTGTATGAAGAATGCTTTATCTTACACTGTTTCTATCAAGCAAATGACCTTTTTCATCATTTTCATTATAATATGAAGGATTTGTATAGTTGTAGAAACTGATTCACTCAACTACGTTTGGACCATTTTTGTTACTTTCAAAGCATAAACAGCTAAAATGGACTTTAAGAGGAATGCTTAAGCAAACACTGTTTCTATCAAGCAAATGACCTTTTTTCATCATTATCATTATGGTTTGAAGGATTAGGTATAGTTTTAGAACCTGATTCACTCAACTACGTTCTGACCATTTTTGTTACTTTCAAAGCGTTTGCAGGAGTAAACAGCTAAAACGGACTGTATGAAGAATGCTTTATCTTACACTGTTTCTATCAAGCAAATGACCTTTTTCCTCATTTTCATTATAATATGAAGGATTTGTATAGTTGTAGAACCTGATTCACTCAGCTACGTTTTGACCATTATTGTTACTTTCAAAGCTTTTGCAGGAGTAAACTGCTGAAACGGACTGTAAGAGGAATGCTTAAAATTACACTGTTTCCTACTAGCAAATTACCTCTTTTAATCATTATCATCATAGTTAGAAGGATTAGGTATAGTTGTAGAACCTTATTCACTCAACTACGTTTGGACCATTTTTGTTACTTTCAAAGCTTTTGTAGAAGGAGTAAACAGCTAAAACGGACTGTAAGAGGAATGCTTAAACTAACACTTTTTCCTACAAGCAAATTACCTCTTTTAATCATTATCATCATAGTTAGAAGGATTAGGTATAGTTGTAGAACCTTATTCACTCAACTACGTTTTGACCATTTTTGTTACTTTCAAAGCTTTTGCAGGAGTAAACAGCTAAAACGGACTGTATGAAGAATGCTTTAGCTTACACTGTTTCTATCAAGCAAATGACCTTTTTTCATCATTATCATTATGGTTTGAAGGATTAGGTATAGTTTTAGAACCTGATTCACTCAACTACGTTTTGACCATTATTGTTACTTTCAAAGCTATTGCAGAAGGAGTAAACAGCTAAAACGGACTGTAAGAGGAATGCTTAAAATTACACTGTTTCCTACTAGCAAATTACCTCTTTTAATCATTATCATCATAGTTAGAAGGATTAGGTATAGTTGTAGAACCTTATTCACTCAACTACGTTTGGACCATTTTTGTTACTTTCAAAGCTTTTGCAGGAGTAAACTGCTGAAACGGACTGTAAGAAGAATACGTTTTTGTTACTTTCAAAGCTTTTGCAGAAGGAGTAAACAGCTAAAACGGACTGTAAGAGGAATGCTTAAACTTACACTGTTTCCTACAAGCAAATTACCTCTTTTAATCATTATCATCATAGTTAGAAGGATTAGGTATAGTTGTAGAACCTTATTCACTCAACTACGTTTTGACCATTTTTGTTACTTTCAAAGCTTTTGCAGGAGTAAACAGCTAAAAACGACTGTATGAAGAATGCTTTATCTTACACTGTTTCTATCAAGCAAATGACCTTTTTCATCATTTTCATTATAATATGAAGGATTTGTATAGTTGTAGAACCTGATTCACTCAGCTACGTTTTGACCATTATTGTTACTTTCAAAGCTTTTGCAGAAGGAGTAAACAGCTAAAACGGACTGTATGAAGAATGCTTTATCTTACACTGTTTCTATCAAGCAAATGACCTTTTTCATCATTTTCATTATAATATGAAGGATTTGTATAGTTGTAGAAACTGATTCACTCAACTACGTTTGGACCATTTTTGTTACTTTCAAAGCATAAACAGCTAAAATGGACTTTAAGAGGAATGCTTAAGCAAACACTGTTTCTATCAAGCAAATGACCTTTTTTCATCATTATCATTATGGTTTGAAGGATTAGGTATAGTTTTAGAACCTGATTCACTCAACTACGTTCTGACCATTTTTGTTACTTTCAAAGCGTTTGCAGGAGTAAACAGCTAAAACGGACTGTATGAAGAATGCTTTATCTTACACTGTTTCTATCAAGCAAATGACCTTTTTCCTCATTTTCATTATAATATGAAGGATTTGTATAGTTGTAGAACCTGATTCACTCAGCTACGTTTTGACCATTATTGTTACTTTCAAAGCTTTTGCAGGAGTAAACTGCTGAAACGGACTGTAAGAGGAATGCTTAAAATTACACTGTTTCCTACTAGCAAATTACCTCTTTTAATCATTATCATCATAGTTAGAAGGATTAGGTATAGTTGTAGAACCTTATTCACTCAACTACGTTTGGACCATTTTTGTTACTTTCAAAGCTTTTGTAGAAGGAGTAAACAGCTAAAACGGACTGTAAGAGGAATGCTTAAACTAACACTTTTTCCTACAAGCAAATTACCTCTTTTAATCATTATCATCATAGTTAGAAGGATTAGGTATAGTTGTAGAACCTTATTCACTCAACTACGTTTTGACCATTTTTGTTACTTTCAAAGCTTTTGCAGGAGTAAACAGCTAAAAACGACTGTATGAAGAATGCTTTATCTTACACTGTTTCTATCAAGCAAATGACCTTTTTCATCATTTTCATTATAATATGAAGGATTTGTATAGTTGTAGAACCTGATTCACTCAGCTACGTTTTGACCATTATTGTTACTTTCAAAGCTTTTGCAGGAGTAAACTGCTGAAACGGACTGTAAGAGGAATGCTTAAAATTACACTGTTTCCTACTAGCAAATTACCTCTTTTAATCATTATCATCATAGTTAGAAGGATTAGGTATAGTTGTAGAACCTTATTGACTCAACTACGTTTTGACCATTTTTGTTACTTTCAAAGCTTTTGCAGAAGGAGTAAACAGCTAAAACGGACTGTAAGAGGAATGCTTAAACTTACACTGTTTCCTACAAGCAAATTACCTCTTTTAATCATTATCATCATAGTTAGAAGGATTAGGTATAGTTGTAGAACCTTATTCACTCAACTACGTTTTGACCATTTTTGTTACTTTCAAAGCTTTTGCAGGAGTAAACAGCTAAAAACGACTGTATGAAGAATGCTTTATCTTACACTGTTTCTATCAAGCAAATGACCTTTTTCATCATTTTCATTATAATATGAAGGATTTGTATAGTTGTAGAACCTGATTCACTCAGCTACGTTTTGACCATTATTGTTACTTTCAAAGCTTTTGCAGGAGTAAACTGCTGAAACGGACTGTAAGAGGAATGCTTAAAATTACACTGTTTCCTTCTAGCAAATTACCTCTTTTAATCATTATCATCATAGTTAGAAGGATTAGGTATAGTTGTAGAACCTTATTGACTCAACTACGTTTTGACCATTTTTGTTACTTTCAAAGCTTTTGCAGAAGGAGTAAACAGCTAAAACGGACTGTAAGAGGAATGCTTAAACTTACACTGTTTCCTACAAGCAAATTACCTCTTTTAATCATTATCATCATAGTTAGAAGGATTAGGTATAGTTGTAGAACCTTATTCACTCAACTACGTTTTGACCATTTTTGTTACTTTCAAAGCTTTTGCAGGAGTAAACAGCTAAAAACGACTGTATGAAGAATGCTTTATCTTACACTGTTTCTATCAAGCAAATGACCTTTTTCATCATTTTCATTATAATATGAAGGATTTGTATAGTTGTAGAACCTGATTCACTCAGCTACGTTTTGACCATTATTGTTACTTTCAAAGCTTTTGCAGGAGTAAACTGCTGAAACGGACTGTAAGAGGAATGCTTAAACTTACACTGTTTCCTACAAGCAAATTACCTCTTTTAATCATTATCATCATAGTTAGAAGGATTAGGTATAGTTGTAGAACCTTATTCACTCAACTACGTTTTGACCATTTTTGTTACTTTCAAAGCTTTTGCAGGAGTAAACAGCTAAAACGGACTGTATGAAGAATGCTTTATCTTACACTGTTTCTATCAAGCAAATGACCTTTTTAATCATTATCATCATAGTTAGAAGGATTAGGTATAGTTGTAGAACCTGATTCACTCAACTACGTTTGGACCATTTTTGTTACTTTCAAAGCTTTTGCAGGAGTAAACTGCTGAAACGGACTGTAAGAGGAATACGTTTTTGTTACTTTCAAAGCTTTTGCAGAAGGAGTAAACAGCTAAAACGGACTGTATGAAGAATGCTTTATCTTACACTGTTTCTATCAAGCAAATGACCTTTTTCATCATTTTCATTATAATATGAAGGATTTGTATAGTTGTAGAAACTGATTCACTCAACTACGTTTGGACCATTTTTGTTACTTTCAAAGCATAAACAGCTAAAATGGACTTTAAGAGGAATGCTTAAGCAAACACTGTTTCTATCAAGCAAATGACCTTTTTTCATCATTATCATTATGGTTTGAAGGATTAGGTATAGTTTTAGAACCTGATTCACTCAACTACGTTCTGACCATTTTTGTTACTTTCAAAGCTTTTGCAGAAGGAGTAAACAGCTAAAACGGACTGTAAGAGGAATGCTTAAACTTACACTGTTTCCTACAAGCAAATTACCTCTTTTAATCATTATCATCATAGTTAGAAGGATTAGGTATAGTTGTAGAACCTTATTCACTCAACTACGTTTTGACCATTTTTGTTACTTTCAAAGCTTTTGCAGGAGTAAACAGCTAAAAACGACTGTATGAAGAATGCTTTATCTTACACTGTTTCTATCAAGCAAATGACCTTTTTCATCATTTTCATTATAATATGAAGGATTTGTATAGTTGTAGAACCTGATTCACTCAGCTACGTTTTGACCATTATTGTTACTTTCAAAGCTTTTGCAGGAGTAAACTGCTGAAACGGACTGTAAGAGGAATACGTTTTTGTTACTTTCAAAGCTTTTGCAGAAGGAGTAAACAGCTAAAACGGACTGTATGAAGAATGCTTTATCTTACACTGTTTCTATCAAGCAAATGACCTTTTTCATCATTTTCATTATAATATGAAGGATTTGTATAGTTGTAGAAACTGATTCACTCAACTACGTTTGGACCATTTTTGTTACTTTCAAAGCATAAACAGCTAAAATGGACTTTAAGAGGAATGCTTAAGCAAACACTGTTTCTATCAAGCAAATGACCTTTTTTCATCATTATCATTATGGTTTGAAGGATTAGGTATAGTTTTAGAACCTGATTCACTCAACTACGTTCTGACCATTTTTGTTACTTTCAAAGCGTTTGCAGGAGTAAACAGCTAAAACGGACTGTATGAAGAATGCTTTATCTTACACTGTTTCTATCAAGCAAATGACCTTTTTCCTCATTTTCATTATAATATGAAGGATTTGTATAGTTGTAGAACCTGATTCACTCAGCTACGTTTTGACCATTATTGTTACTTTCAAAGCTTTTGCAGGAGTAAACTGCTGAAACGGACTGTAAGAGGAATGCTTAAACTTACACTGTTTCCTACTAGCAAATTACCTCTTTTAATCATTATCATCATAGTTAGAAGGATTAGGTATAGTTGTAGAACCTTATTGACTCAACTACGTTTTGACCATTTTTGTTACTTTCAAAGCTTTTGCAGAAGGAGTAAACAGCTAAAACGGACTGTAAGAGGAATGCTTAAACTTACACTGTTTCCTACAAGCAAATTACCTCTTTTAATCATTATCATCATAGTTAGAAGGATTAGGTATAGTTGTAGAACCTTATTCACTCAACTACCTTTTGACCATTTTTGTTACTTTCAAAGCTTTTGCAGGAGTAAACAGCTAAAAACGACTGTATGAAGAATGCTTTATCTTACACTGTTTCTATCAAGCAAATGACCTTTTTCATCATTTTCATTATAATATGAAGGATTTGTATAGTTGTAGAACCTGATTCACTCAGCTACGTTTTGACCATTATTGTTACTTTCAAAGCTTTTGCAGGAGTAAACTGCTGAAACGGACTGTAAGAGGAATGCTTAAACTTACACTGTTTCCTACAAGCAAATTACCTCTTTTAATCATTATCATCATAGTTAGAAGGATTAGGTATAGTTGTAGAACCTTATTCACTCAACTACGTTTTGACCATTTTTGTTACTTTCAAAGCTTTTGCAGGAGTAAACTGCTGAAACGGACTGTAAGAAGAATACGTTTTTGTTACTTTCAAAGCTTTTGCAGAAGGAGTAAACAGCTAAAACGGACTGTAAGAGGAATGCTTAAAATTACACTGTTTCCTACTAGCAAATTACCTCTTTTAATCATTATCATCATAGTTAGAAGGATTAGGTATAGTTGTAGAACCTTATTCACTCAACTACGTTTGGACCATTTTTGTTACTTTCAAAGCTTTTGTAGAAGGAGTAAACAGCTAAAACGGACTGTAAGAGGAATGCTTAAACTAACACTTTTTCCTACAAGCAAATTACCTCTTTTAATCATTATCATCATAGTTAGAAGGATTAGGTATAGTTGTAGAACCTTATTGACTCAACTACGTTTTGACCATTTTTGTTACTTTCAAAGCTTTTGCAGGAGTAAACAGCTAAAAACGACTGTATGAAGAATGCTTTATCTTACACTGTTTCTATCAAGCAAATGACCTTTTTCATCATTTTCATTATAATATGAAGGATTTGTATAGTTGTAGAACCTGATTCACTCAGCTACGTTTTGACCATTATTGTTACTTTCAAAGCTTTTGCAGGAGTAAACTGCTGAAACGGACTGTAAGAGGAATGCTTAAAATTACACTGTTTCCTACTAGCAAATTACCTCTTTTAATCATTATCATCATAGTTAGAAGGATTAGGTATAGTTGTAGAACCTTATTGACTCAACTACGTTTTGACCATTTTTGTTACTTTCAAAGCTTTTGCAGAAGGAGTAAACAGCTAAAACGGACTGTAAGAGGAATGCTTAAACTTACACTGTTTCCTACAAGCAAATTACCTCTTTTAATCATTATCATCATAGTTAGAAGGATTAGGTATAGTTGTAGAACCTTATTCACTCAACTACGTTTTGACCATTTTTGTTACTTTCAAAGCTTTTGCAGAAGGAGTAAACAGCTAAAACGGACTGTATGAAGAATGCTTTAGCTTACACTGTTTCTATCAAGCAAATGACCTTTTTCATCATTTTCATTATAATATGAAGGATTTGTATAGTTGTAGAACCTGATTCACTCAGCTACGTTTTGACCATTATTGTTACTTTCAAAGCTTTTGCAGGAGTAAACTGCTGAAACGGACTGTAAGAGGAATGCTTAAAATTACACTGTTTCCTACTAGCAAATTACCTCTTTTAATCATTATCATCATAGTTAGAAGGATTAGGTATAGTTGTAGAACCTTATTGACTCAACTACGTTTTGACCATTTTTGTTACTTTCAAAGCTTTTGCAGAAGGAGTAAACAGCTAAAACGGACTGTAAGAGGAATGCTTAAACTTACACTGTTTCCTACAAGCAAATTACCTCTTTTAATCATTATCATCATAGTTAGAAGGATTAGGTATAGTTGTAGAACCTTATTCACTCAACTACGTTTTGACCATTTTTGTTACTTTCAAAGCTTTTGCAGGAGTAAACAGCTAAAAACGACTGTATGAAGAATGCTTTATCTTACACTGTTTCTATCAAGCAAATGACCTTTTTCATCATTTTCATTATAATATGAAGGATTTGTATAGTTGTAGAACCTGATTCACTCAGCTACGTTTTGACCATTATTGTTACTTTCAAAGCTTTTGCAGGAGTAAACTGCTGAAACGGACTGTAAGAGGAATGCTTAAACTTACACTGTTTCCTACAAGCAAATTACCTCTTTTAATCATTATCATCATAGTTAGAAGGATTAGGTATAGTTGTAGAACCTTATTCACTCAACTACGTTTTGACCATTTTTGTTACTTTCAAAGCTTTTGCAGGAGTAAACAGCTAAAACGGACTGTATGAAGAATGCTTTATCTTACACTGTTTCTATCAAGCAAATGACCTTTTTAATCATTATCATCATAGTTAGAAGGATTAGGTATAGTTGTAGAACCTGATTCACTCAACTACGTTTGGACCATTTTTGTTACTTTCAAAGCTTTTGCAGGAGTAAACTGCTGAAACGGACTGTAAGAGGAATACGTTTTTGTTACTTTCAAAGCTTTTGCAGAAGGAGTAAACAGCTAAAACGGACTGTATGAAGAATGCTTTATCTTACACTGTTTCTATCAAGCAAATGACCTTTTTCATCATTTTCATTATAATATGAAGGATTTGTATAGTTGTAGAAACTGATTCACTCAACTACGTTTGGACCATTTTTGTTACTTTCAAAGCATAAACAGCTAAAATGGACTTTAAGAGGAATGCTTAAGCAAACACTGTTTCTATCAAGCAAATGACCTTTTTTCATCATTATCATTATGGTTTGAAGGATTAGGTATAGTTTTAGAACCTGATTCACTCAACTACGTTCTGACCATTTTTGTTACTTTCAAAGCTTTTGCAGAAGGAGTAAACAGCTAAAACGGACTGTAAGAGGAATGCTTAAACTTACACTGTTTCCTACAAGCAAATTACCTCTTTTAATCATTATCATCATAGTTAGAAGGATTAGGTATAGTTGTAGAACCTTATTCACTCAACTACGTTTTGACCATTTTTGTTACTTTCAAAGCTTTTGCAGGAGTAAACAGCTAAAAACGACTGTATGAAGAATGCTTTATCTTACACTGTTTCTATCAAGCAAATGACCTTTTTCATCATTTTCATTATAATATGAAGGATTTGTATAGTTGTAGAACCTGATTCACTCAGCTACGTTTTGACCATTATTGTTACTTTCAAAGCTTTTGCAGGAGTAAACTGCTGAAACGGACTGTAAGAGGAATACGTTTTTGTTACTTTCAAAGCTTTTGCAGAAGGAGTAAACAGCTAAAACGGACTGTATGAAGAATGCTTTATCTTACACTGTTTCTATCAAGCAAATGACCTTTTTCATCATTTTCATTATAATATGAAGGATTTGTATAGTTGTAGAAACTGATTCACTCAACTACGTTTGGACCATTTTTGTTACTTTCAAAGCATAAACAGCTAAAATGGACTTTAAGAGGAATGCTTAAGCAAACACTGTTTCTATCAAGCAAATGACCTTTTTTCATCATTATCATTATGGTTTGAAGGATTAGGTATAGTTTTAGAACCTGATTCACTCAACTACGTTCTGACCATTTTTGTTACTTTCAAAGCGTTTGCAGGAGTAAACAGCTAAAACGGACTGTATGAAGAATGCTTTATCTTACACTGTTTCTATCAAGCAAATGACCTTTTTCCTCATTTTCATTATAATATGAAGGATTTGTATAGTTGTAGAACCTGATTCACTCAGCTACGTTTTGACCATTATTGTTACTTTCAAAGCTTTTGCAGGAGTAAACTGCTGAAACGGACTGTAAGAGGAATGCTTAAAATTACACTGTTTCCTACTAGCAAATTACCTCTTTTAATCATTATCATCATAGTTAGAAGGATTAGGTATAGTTGTAGAACCTTATTGACTCAACTACGTTTTGACCATTTTTGTTACTTTCAAAGCTTTTGCAGAAGGAGTAAACAGCTAAAACGGACTGTAAGAGGAATGCTTAAACTTACACTGTTTCCTACAAGCAAATTACCTCTTTTAATCATTATCATCATAGTTAGAAGGATTAGGTATAGTTGTAGAACCTTATTCACTCAACTACCTTTTGACCATTTTTGTTACTTTCAAAGCTTTTGCAGGAGTAAACAGCTAAAAACGACTGTATGAAGAATGCTTTATCTTACACTGTTTCTATCAAGCAAATGACCTTTTTCATCATTTTCATTATAATATGAAGGATTTGTATAGTTGTAGAACCTGATTCACTCAGCTACGTTTTGACCATTATTGTTACTTTCAAAGCTTTTGCAGGAGTAAACTGCTGAAACGGACTGTAAGAGGAATGCTTAAACTTACACTGTTTCCTACAAGCAAATTACCTCTTTTAATCATTATCATCATAGTTAGAAGGATTAGGTATAGTTGTAGAACCTTATTCACTCAACTACGTTTTGACCATTTTTGTTACTTTCAAAGCTTTTGCAGGAGTAAACTGCTGAAACGGACTGTAAGAAGAATACGTTTTTGTTACTTTCAAAGCTTTTGCAGAAGGAGTAAACAGCTAAAACGGACTGTAAGAGGAATGCTTAAAATTACACTGTTTCCTACTAGCAAATTACCTCTTTTAATCATTATCATCATAGTTAGAAGGATTAGGTATAGTTGTAGAACCTGATTCACTCAACTACGTTCTGACCATTTTTGTTACTTTCAAAGCTTTTGCAGGAGTAAACTGCTGAAACGGACTGTAAGAAGAATACGTTTTTGTTACTTTCAAAGCTTTTGCAGAAGGAGTAAACAGCTAAAACGGACTGTAAGAGGAATGCTTAAACTTACACTGTTTCCTACAAGCAAATTACCTCTTTTAATCATTATCATCATAGTTAGAAGGATTAGGTATAGTTGTAGAACCTTATTCACTCAACTACGTTTTGACCATTTTTGTTACTTTCAAAGCTTTTGCAGGAGTAAACAGCTAAAAACGACTGTATGAAGAATGCTTTATCTTACACTGTTTCTATCAAGCAAATGACCTTTTTCATCATTTTCATTATAATATGAAGGATTTGTATAGTTGTAGAACCTGATTCACTCAGCTACGTTTTGACCATTATTGTTACTTTCAAAGCTTTTGCAGGAGTAAACTGCTGAAACGGACTGTAAGAGGAATGCTTAAAATTACACTGTTTCCTACTAGCAAATTACCTCTTTTAATCATTATCATCATAGTTAGAAGGATTAGGTATAGTTGTAGAACCTTATTGACTCAACTACGTTTTGACCATTTTTGTTACTTTCAAAGCTTTTGCAGAAGGAGTAAACAGCTAAAACGGACTGTAAGAGGAATGCTTAAACTTACACTGTTTCCTACAAGCAAATTACCTCTTTTAATCATTATCATCATAGTTAGAAGGATTAGGTATAGTTGTAGAACCTTATTCACTCAACTACCTTTTGACCATTTTTGTTACTTTCAAAGCTTTTGCAGGAGTAAACAGCTAAAAACGACTGTATGAAGAATGCTTTATCTTACACTGTTTCTATCAAGCAAATGACCTTTTTCATCATTTTCATTATAATATGAAGGATTTGTATAGTTGTAGAACCTGATTCACTCAGCTACGTTTTGACCATTATTGTTACTTTCAAAGCTTTTGCAGGAGTAAACTGCTGAAACGGACTGTAAGAGGAATGCTTAAAATTACACTGTTTCCTACTAGCAAATTACCTCTTTTAATCATTATCATCATAGTTAGAAGGATTAGGTATAGTTGTAGAACCTTATTGACTCAACTACGTTTTGACCATTTTTGTTACTTTCAAAGCTTTTGCAGAAGGAGTAAACAGCTAAAACGGACTGTAAGAGGAATGCTTAAACTTACACTGTTTCCTACAAGCAAATTACCTCTTTTAATCATTATCATCATAGTTAGAAGGATTAGGTATAGTTGTAGAACCTTATTCACTCAACTACGTTTTGACCATTTTTGTTACTTTCAAAGCTTTTGCAGGAGTAAACAGCTAAAACGGACTGTATGAAGAATGCTTTATCTTACACTGTTTCTATCAAGCAAATGACCTTTTTCATCATTTTCATTATAATATGAAGGATTTGTATAGTTGTAGAACCTGATTCACTCAGCTACGTTTTGACCATTATTGTTACTTTCAAAGCTTTTGCAGGAGTAAACTGCTGAAACGGACTGTAAGAGGAATGCTTAAAATTACACTGTTTCCTACTAGCAAATTACCTCTTTTAATCATTATCATCATAGTTAGAAGGATTAGGTATAGTTGTAGAACCTTATTGACTCAACTACGTTTTGACCATTTTTGTTACTTTCAAAGCTTTTGCAGAAGGAGTAAACAGCTAAAACGGACTGTAAGAGGAATGCTTAAACTTACACTGTTTCCTACAAGCAAATTACCTCTTTTAATCATTATCATCATAGTTAGAAGGATTAGGTATAGTTGTAGAACCTTATTCACTCAACTACGTTTTGACCATTTTTGTTACTTTCAAAGCTTTTGCAGGAGTAAACAGCTAAAAACGACTGTATGAAGAATGCTTTATCTTACACTGTTTCTATCAAGCAAATGACCTTTTTCATCATTTTCATTATAATATGAAGGATTTGTATAGTTGTAGAACCTGATTCACTCAGCTACGTTTTGACCATTATTGTTACTTTCAAAGCTTTTGCAGGAGTAAACTGCTGAAACGGACTGTAAGAGGAATGCTTAAACTTACACTGTTTCCTACAAGCAAATTACCTCTTTTAATCATTATCATCATAGTTAGAAGGATTAGGTATAGTTGTAGAACCTTATTCACTCAACTACGTTTTGACCATTTTTGTTACTTTCAAAGCTTTTGCAGGAGTAAACAGCTAAAACGGACTGTATGAAGAATGCTTTATCTTACACTCTTTCTATCAAGCAAATGACCTTTTTAATCATTATCATCATAGTTAGAAGGATTAGGTATAGTTGTAGAACCTGATTCACTCAACTACGTTTGGACCATTTTTGTTACTTTCAAAGCTTTTGCAGGAGTAAACTGCTGAAACGGACTGTAAGAGGAATACGTTTTTGTTACTTTCAAAGCTTTTGCAGAAGGAGTAAACAGCTAAAACGGACTGTATGAAGAATGCTTTATCTTACACTGTTTCTATCAAGCAAATGACCTTTTTCATCATTTTCATTATAATATGAAGGATTTGTATAGTTGTAGAAACTGATTCACTCAACTACGTTTGGACCATTTTTGTTACTTTCAAAGCATAAACAGCTAAAATGGACTTTAAGAGGAATGCTTAAGCAAACACTGTTTCTATCAAGCAAATGACCTTTTTTCATCATTATCATTATGGTTTGAAGGATTAGGTATAGTTTTAGAACCTGATTCACTCAACTACGTTCTGACCATTTTTGTTACTTTCAAAGCGTTTGCAGGAGTAAACAGCTAAAACGGACTGTATGAAGAATGCTTTATCTTACACTGTTTCTATCAAGCAAATGACCTTTTTCCTCATTTTCATTATAATATGAAGGATTTGTATAGTTGTAGAACCTGATTCACTCAGCTACGTTTTGACCATTATTGTTACTTTCAAAGCTTTTGCAGGAGTAAACTGCTGAAACGGACTGTAAGAGGAATGCTTAAAATTACACTGTTTCCTACTAGCAAATTACCTCTTTTAATCATTATCATCATAGTTAGAAGGATTAGGTATAGTTGTAGAACCTTATTGACTCAACTACGTTTTGACCATTTTTGTTACTTTCAAAGCTTTTGCAGAAGGAGTAAACAGCTAAAACGGACTGTAAGAGGAATGCTTAAACTTACACTGTTTCCTACAAGCAAATTACCTCTTTTAATCATTATCATCATAGTTAGAAGGATTAGGTATAGTTGTAGAACCTTATTCACTCAACTACCTTTTGACCATTTTTGTTACTTTCAAAGCTTTTGCAGGAGTAAACAGCTAAAAACGACTGTATGAAGAATGCTTTATCTTACACTGTTTCTATCAAGCAAATGACCTTTTTCATCATTTTCATTATAATATGAAGGATTTGTATAGTTGTAGAACCTGATTCACTCAGCTACGTTTTGACCATTATTGTTACTTTCAAAGCTTTTGCAGGAGTAAACTGCTGAAACGGACTGTAAGAGGAATGCTTAAAATTACACTGTTTCCTACTAGCAAATTACCTCTTTTAATCATTATCATCATAGTTAGAAGGATTAGGTATAGTTGTAGAACCTTATTGACTCAACTACGTTTTGACCATTTTTGTTACTTTCAAAGCTTTTGCAGAAGGAGTAAACAGCTAAAACGGACTGTAAAAGGAATGCTTAAACTTACACTGTTTCCTACAAGCAAATTACCTCTTTTAATCATTATCATCATAGTTAGAAGGATTAGGTATAGTTGTAGAACCTTATTCACTCAACTACGTTTTGACCATTTTTGTTACTTTCAAAGCTTTTGCAGGAGTAAACAGCTAAAACGGACTGTATGAAGAATGCTTTATCTTACACTGTTTCTATCAAGCAAATGACCTTTTTAATCATTATCATCATAGTTAGAAGGATTAGGTATAGTTGTAGAACCTGATTCACTCAACTACGTTTGGACCATTTTTGTTACTTTCAAAGCTTTTGCAGGAGTAAACTGCTGAAACGGACTGTAAGAGGAATACGTTTTTGTTACTTTCAAAGCTTTTGCAGAAGGAGTAAACAGCTAAAACGGACTGTATGAAGAATGCTTTAGCTTACACTGTTTCTATCAAGCAAATGACCTTTTTTCATCATTATCATTATGGTTTGAAGGATTAGGTATAGTTGTAGAACCTGATTCACTCAACTACGTTTTGACCATTTTTGTTACTTTCAAAGCTTTTGCAGAAGGAGTAAACAGCTAAAACGGACTGTATGAAGAATGCTTTAGCTTACACTGTTTCCTACAAGCAAATGACCTTTTTTCATCATTATCATTATGGTTTGAAGGATTAGGTATAGTTGTAGAACCTTATTCACTCAACTACGTTTTGACCATTTTTGTTACTTTCAAAGCTTTTGCAGGAGTAAACAGCTAAAACGGACTGTATGAAGAATGCTTTAGCTTACACTGTTTCTATCAAGCAAATGACCTTTTTTCATCATTATCATTATGGTTTGAAGGATTAGGTATAGTTTTAGAACCTGATTCACTCAACTACGTTTTGACCATTATTGTTACTTTCAAAGCTATTGCAGAAGGAGTAAACAGCTAAAACGGACTGTAAGAGGAATGCTTAAACTTACACTGTTTCCTACTAGCAAATTACCTCTTTTAATCATTATCATCATAGTTAGAAGGATTAGGTATAGTTGTAGAACCTGATTCACTCAACTACGTTTTGACCATTTTTGTTACTTTCAAAGCTTTTGCAGAAGGAGTAAACAGCTAAAACGGACTGTAAGAGGAATGCTTAAACTTACACTGTTTCCTACAAGCAAATTACCTCTTTTAATCATTATCATCATAGTTAGAAGGATTAGGTATAGTTGTAGAACCTTATTCACTCAACTACGTTTTGACCATTTTTGTTACTTTCAAAGCTTTTGCAGGAGTAAACTGCTGAAACGGACTGTAAGAAGAATACGTTTTTGTTACTTTCAAAGCTTTTGCAGAAGGAGTAAACAGCTAAAACGGACTGTAAGAGGAATGCTTAAAATTACACTGTTTCCTACTAGCAAATTACCTCTTTTAATCATTATCATCATAGTTAGAAGGATTAGGTATAGTTGTAGAACCTGATTCACTCAACTACGTTCTGACCATTTTTGTTACTTTCAAAGCTTTTGCAGGAGTAAACTGCTGAAACGGACTGTAAGAAGAATACGTTTTTGTTACTTTCAAAGCTTTTGCAGAAGGAGTAAACAGCTAAAACGGACTGTAAGAGGAATGCTTAAACTTACACTGTTTCCTACAAGCAAATTACCTCTTTTAATCATTATCATCATAGTTAGAAGGATTAGGTATAGTTGTAGAACCTTATTCACTCAACTACGTTTTGACCATTTTTGTTACTTTCAAAGCTTTTGCAGGAGTAAACAGCTAAAAACGACTGTATGAAGAATGCTTTATCTTACACTGTTTCTATCAAGCAAATGACCTTTTTCATCATTTTCATTATAATATGAAGGATTTGTATAGTTGTAGAACCTGATTCACTCAGCTACGTTTTGACCATTATTGTTACTTTCAAAGCTTTTGCAGGAGTAAACTGCTGAAACGGACTGTAAGAGGAATGCTTAAAATTACACTGTTTCCTACTAGCAAATTACCTCTTTTAATCATTATCATCATAGTTAGAAGGATTAGGTATAGTTGTAGAACCTTATTGACTCAACTACGTTTTGACCATTTTTGTTACTTTCAAAGCTTTTGCAGAAGGAGTAAACAGCTAAAACGGACTGTAAGAGGAATGCTTAAACTTACACTGTTTCCTACAAGCAAATTACCTCTTTTAATCATTATCATCATAGTTAGAAGGATTAGGTATAGTTGTAGAACCTTATTCACTCAACTACCTTTTGACCATTTTTGTTACTTTCAAAGCTTTTGCAGGAGTAAACAGCTAAAAACGACTGTATGAAGAATGCTTTATCTTACACTGTTTCTATCAAGCAAATGACCTTTTTCATCATTTTCATTATAATATGAAGGATTTGTATAGTTGTAGAACCTGATTCACTCAGCTACGTTTTGACCATTATTGTTACTTTCAAAGCTTTTGCAGGAGTAAACTGCTGAAACGGACTGTAAGAGGAATGCTTAAAATTACACTGTTTCCTACTAGCAAATTACCTCTTTTAATCATTATCATCATAGTTAGAAGGATTAGGTATAGTTGTAGAACCTTATTGACTCAACTACGTTTTGACCATTTTTGTTACTTTCAAAGCTTTTGCAGAAGGAGTAAACAGCTAAAACGGACTGTAAGAGGAATGCTTAAACTTACACTGTTTCCTACAAGCAAATTACCTCTTTTAATCATTATCATCATAGTTAGAAGGATTAGGTATAGTTGTAGAACCTTATTCACTCAACTACGTTTTGACCATTTTTGTTACTTTCAAAGCTTTTGCAGGAGTAAACAGCTAAAACGGACTGTATGAAGAATGCTTTATCTTACACTGTTTCTATCAAGCAAATGACCTTTTTAATCATTATCATCATAGTTAGAAGGATTAGGTATAGTTGTAGAACCTGATTCACTCAACTACGTTTGGACCATTTTTGTTACTTTCAAAGCTTTTGCAGGAGTAAACTGCTGAAACGGACTGTAAGAGGAATACGTTTTTGTTACTTTCAAAGCTTTTGCAGAAGGAGTAAACAGCTAAAACGGACTGTATGAAGAATGCTTTATCTTACACTGTTTCTATCAAGCAAATGACCTTTTTCATCATTTTCATTATAATATGAAGGATTTGTATAGTTGTAGAAACTGATTCACTCAACTACGTTTGGACCATTTTTGTTACTTTCAAAGCATAAACAGCTAAAATGGACTTTAAGAGGAATGCTTAAGCAAACACTGTTTCTATCAAGCAAATGACCTTTTTTCATCATTATCATTATGGTTTGAAGGATTAGGTATAGTTTTAGAACCTGATTCACTCAACTACGTTCTGACCATTTTTGTTACTTTCAAAGCGTTTGCAGGAGTAAACAGCTAAAACGGACTGTATGAAGAATGCTTTATCTTACACTGTTTCTATCAAGCAAATGACCTTTTTCCTCATTTTCATTATAATATGAAGGATTTGTATAGTTGTAGAACCTGATTCACTCAGCTACGTTTTGACCATTATTGTTACTTTCAAAGCTTTTGCAGGAGTAAACTGCTGAAACGGACTGTAAGAGGAATGCTTAAAATTACACTGTTTCCTACTAGCAAATTACCTCTTTTAATCATTATCATCATAGTTAGAAGGATTAGGTATAGTTGTAGAACCTTATTCACTCAACTACGTTTGGACCATTTTTGTTACTTTCAAAGCTTTTGTAGAAGGAGTAAACAGCTAAAACGGACTGTAAGAGGAATGCTTAAACTAACACTTTTTCCTACAAGCAAATTACCTCTTTTAATCATTATCATCATAGTTAGAAGGATTAGGTATAGTTGTAGAACCTTATTCACTCAACTACGTTTTGACCATTTTTGTTACTTTCAAAGCTTTTGCAGGAGTAAACAGCTAAAACGGACTGTATGAAGAATGCTTTAGCTTACACTGTTTCTATCAAGCAAATGACCTTTTTTCATCATTATCATTATGGTTTGAAGGATTAGGTATAGTTTTAGAACCTGATTCACTCAACTACGTTTTGACCATTATTGTTACTTTCAAAGCTATTGCAGAAGGAGTAAACAGCTAAAACGGACTGTAAGAGGAATGCTTAAAATTACACTGTTTCCTACTAGCAAATTACCTCTTTTAATCATTATTATCATAGTTAGAAGGATTAGGTATAGTTGTAGAACCTTATTCACTCAACTACGTTTGGACCATTTTTGTTACTTTCAAAGCTTTTGCAGGAGTAAACTGCTGAAACGGACTGTAAGAAGAATACGTTTTTGTTACTTTCAAAGCTTTTGCAGAAGGAGTAAACAGCTAAAACGGACTGTAAGAGGAATGCTTAAACTTACACTGTTTCCTACAAGCAAATTACCTCTTTTAATCATTATCATCATAGTTAGAAGGATTAGGTATAGTTGTAGAACCTTATTCACTCAACTACGTTTTGACCATTTTTGTTACTTTCAAAGCTTTTGCAGGAGTAAACAGCTAAAAACGACTGTATGAAGAATGCTTTATCTTACACTGTTTCTATCAAGCAAATGACCTTTTTCATCATTTTCATTATAATATGAAGGATTTGTATAGTTGTAGAACCTGATTCACTCAGCTACGTTTTGACCATTATTGTTACTTTCAAAGCTTTTGCAGAAGGAGTAAACAGCTAAAACGGACTGTATGAAGAATGCTTTATCTTACACTGTTTCTATCAAGCAAATGACCTTTTTCATCATTTTCATTATAATATGAAGGATTTGTATAGTTGTAGAAACTGATTCACTCAACTACGTTTGGACCATTTTTGTTACTTTCAAAGCATAAACAGCTAAAATGGACTTTAAGAGGAATGCTTAAGCAAACACTGTTTCTATCAAGCAAATGACCTTTTTTCATCATTATCATTATGGTTTGAAGGATTAGGTATAGTTTTAGAACCTGATTCACTCAACTACGTTCTGACCATTTTTGTTACTTTCAAAGCGTTTGCAGGAGTAAACAGCTAAAACGGACTGTATGAAGAATGCTTTATCTTACACTGTTTCTATCAAGCAAATGACCTTTTTCCTCATTTTCATTATAATATGAAGGATTTGTATAGTTGTAGAACCTGATTCACTCAGCTACGTTTTGACCATTATTGTTACTTTCAAAGCTTTTGCAGGAGTAAACTGCTGAAACGGACTGTAAGAGGAATGCTTAAAATTACACTGTTTCCTACAAGCAAATTACCTCTTTTAATCATTATCATCATAGTTAGAAGGATTAGGTATAGTTGTAGAACCTTATTCACTCAACTACCTTTTGACCATTTTTGTTACTTTCAAAGCTTTTGCAGGAGTAAACAGCTAAAAACGACTGTATGAAGAATGCTTTATCTTACACTGTTTCTATCAAGCAAATGACCTTTTTCATCATTTTCATTATAATATGAAGGATTTGTATAGTTGTAGAACCTGATTCACTCAGCTACGTTTTGACCATTATTGTTACTTTCAAAGCTTTTGCAGGAGTAAACTGCTGAAACGGACTGTAAGAGGAATGCTTAAAATTACACTGTTTCCTACTAGCAAATTACCTCTTTTAATCATTATCATCATAGTTAGAAGGATTAGGTATAGTTGTAGAACCTTATTGACTCAACTACGTTTTGACCATTTTTGTTACTTTCAAAGCTTTTGCAGAAGGAGTAAACAGCTAAAACGGACTGTAAGAGGAATGCTTAAACTTACACTGTTTCCTACAAGCAAATTACCTCTTTTAATCATTATCATCATAGTTAGAAGGATTAGGTATAGTTGTAGAACCTTATTCACTCAACTACGTTTTGACCATTTTTGTTACTTTCAAAGCTTTTGCAGGAGTAAACAGCTAAAACGGACTGTATGAAGAATGCTTTATCTTACACTGTTTCTATCAAGCAAATGACCTTTTTAATCATTATCATCATAGTTAGAAGGATTAGGTATAGTTGTAGAACCTGATTCACTCAACTACGTTTGGACCATTTTTGTTACTTTCAAAGCTTTTGCAGGAGTAAACTGCTGAAACGGACTGTAAGAGGAATACGTTTTTGTTACTTTCAAAGCTTTTGCAGAAGGAGTAAACAGCTAAAACGGACTGTATCAAGAATGCTTTAGCTTACACTGTTTCTATCAAGCAAATGACCTTTTTTCATCATTATCATTATGGTTTGAAGGATTAGGTATAGTTGTAGAACCTGATTCACTCAACTACGTTTTGACCATTTTTGTTACTTTCAAAGCTTTTGCAGAAGGAGTAAACAGCTAAAACGGACTGTATGAAGAATGCTTTAGCTTACACTGTTTCCTACAAGCAAATGACCTTTTTTCATCATTATCATTATGGTTTGAAGGATTAGGTATAGTTGTAGAACCTTATTCACTCAACTACGTTTTGACCATTTTTGTTACTTTCAAAGCTTTTGCAGGAGTAAACAGCTAAAACGGACTGTATGAAGAATGCTTTAGCTTACACTGTTTCTATCAAGCAAATGACCTTTTTTCATCATTATCATTATGGTTTGAAGGATTAGGTATAGTTTTAGAACCTGATTCACTCAACTACGTTTTGACCATTATTGTTACTTTCAAAGCTATTGCAGAAGGAGTAAACAGCTAAAACGGACTGTAAGAGGAATGCTTAAACTTACACTGTTTCCTACTAGCAAATTACCTCTTTTAATCATTATTATCATAGTTAGAAGGATTAGGTATAGTTGTAGAACCTGATTCACTCAACTACGTTTTGACCATTTTTGTTACTTTCAAAGCTTTTGCAGAAGGAGTAAACAGCTAAAACGGACTGTAAGAGGAATGCTTAAACTTACACTGTTTCCTACAAGCAAATTACCTCTTTTAATCATTATCATCATAGTTAGAAGGATTAGGTATAGTTGTAGAACCTTATTCACTCAACTACGTTTTGACCATTTTTGTTACTTTCAAAGCTTTTGCAGGAGTAAACAGCTAAAACGGACTGTATGAAGAATGCTTTATCTTACACTGTTTCTATCAAGCAAATGACCTTTTTCATCATTTTCATTATAATATGAAGGATTTGTATAGTTGTAGAACCTGATTCACTCAGCTACGTTTTGACCATTATTGTTACTTTCAAAGCTTTTGCAGGAGTAAACTGCTGAAACGGACTGTAAGAGGAATGCTTAAAATTACACTGTTTCCTACTAGCAAATTACCTCTTTTAATCATTATCATCATAGTTAGAAGGATTAGGTATAGTTGTAGAACCTTATTGACTCAACTACGTTTTGACCATTTTTGTTACTTTCAAAGCTTTTGCAGAAGGAGTAAACAGCTAAAACGGACTGTAAGAGGAATGCTTAAACTTACACTGTTTCCTACAAGCAAATTACCTCTTTTAATCATTATCATCATAGTTAGAAGGATTAGGTATAGTTGTAGAACCTTATTCACTCAACTACGTTTTGACCATTTTTGTTACTTTCAAAGCTTTTGCAGGAGTAAACAGCTAAAACGGACTGTATGAAGAATGCTTTATCTTACACTGTTTCTATCAAGCAAATGACCTTTTTAATCATTATCATCATAGTTAGAAGGATTAGGTATAGTTGTAGAACCTGATTCACTCAACTACGTTTGGACCATTTTTGTTACTTTCAAAGCTTTTGCAGGAGTAAACTGCTGAAACGGACTGTAAGAGGAATACGTTTTTGTTACTTTCAAAGCTTTTGCAGAAGGAGTAAACAGCTAAAACGGACTGTATCAAGAATGCTTTAGCTTACACTGTTTCTATCAAGCAAATGACCTTTTTTCATCATTATCATTATGGTTTGAAGGATTAGGTATAGTTGTAGAACCTGATTCACTCAACTACGTTTTGACCATTTTTGTTACTTTCAAAGCTTTTGCAGAAGGAGTAAACAGCTAAAACGGACTGTATGAAGAATGCTTTAGCTTACACTGTTTCCTACAAGCAAATGACCTTTTTTCATCATTATCATTATGGTTTGAAGGATTAGGTATAGTTGTAGAACCTTATTCACTCAACTACGTTTTGACCATTTTTGTTACTTTCAAAGCTTTTGCAGGAGTAAACAGCTAAAACGGACTGTATGAAGAATGCTTTAGCTTACACTGTTTCTATCAAGCAAATGACCTTTTTTCATCATTATCATTATGGTTTGAAGGATTAGGTATAGTTTTAGAACCTGATTCACTCAACTACGTTTTGACCATTATTGTTACTTTCAAAGCTATTGCAGAAGGAGTAAACAGCTAAAACGGACTGTAAGAGGAATGCTTAAACTTACACTGTTTCCTACTAGCAAATTACCTCTTTTAATCATTATCATCATAGTTAGAAGGATTAGGTATAGTTGTAGAACCTGATTCACTCAACTACGTTTTGACCATTTTTGTTACTTTCAAAGCTTTTGCAGAAGGAGTAAACAGCTAAAACGGACTGTAAGAGGAATGCTTAAACTTACACTGTTTCCTACAAGCAAATTACCTCTTTTAATCATTATCATCATAGTTAGAAGGATTAGGTATAGTTGTAGAACCTTATTCACTCAACTACGTTTTGACCATTTTTGTTACTTTCAAAGCTTTTGCAGGAGTAAACTGCTGAAACGGACTGTAAGAAGAATACGTTTTTGTTACTTTCAAAGCTTTTGCAGAAGGAGTAAACAGCTAAAACGGACTGTAAGAGGAATGCTTAAAATTACACTGTTTCCTACTAGCAAATTACCTCTTTTAATCATTATCATCATAGTTAGAAGGATTAGGTATAGTTGTAGAACCTGATTCACTCAACTACGTTCTGACCATTTTTGTTACTTTCAAAGCTTTTGCAGGAGTAAACTGCTGAAACGGACTGTAAGAAGAATACGTTTTTGTTACTTTCAAAGCTTTTGCAGAAGGAGTAAACAGCTAAAACGGACTGTAAGAGGAATGCTTAAACTTACACTGTTTCCTACAAGCAAATTACCTCTTTTAATCATTATCATCATAGTTAGAAGGATTAGGTATAGTTGTAGAACCTTATTCACTCAACTACGTTTTGACCATTTTTGTTACTTTCAAAGCTTTTGCAGGAGTAAACAGCTAAAAACGACTGTATGAAGAATGCTTTATCTTACACTGTTTCTATCAAGCAAATGACCTTTTTCATCATTTTCATTATAATATGAAGGATTTGTATAGTTGTAGAACCTGATTCACTCAGCTACGTTTTGACCATTATTGTTACTTTCAAAGCTTTTGCAGGAGTAAACTGCTGAAACGGACTGTAAGAGGAATGCTTAAAATTACACTGTTTCCTACTAGCAAATTACCTCTTTTAATCATTATCATCATAGTTAGAAGGATTAGGTATAGTTGTAGAACCTTATTGACTCAACTACGTTTTGACCATTTTTGTTACTTTCAAAGCTTTTGCAGAAGGAGTAAACAGCTAAAACGGACTGTAAGAGGAATGCTTAAACTTACACTGTTTCCTACAAGCAAATTACCTCTTTTAATCATTATCCTCATAGTTAGAAGGATTAGGTATAGTTGTAGAACCTTATTCACTCAACTACGTTTTGACCATTTTTGTTACTTTCAAAGCTTTTGCAGGAGTAAACAGCTAAAACGGACTGTATGAAGAATGCTTTATCTTACACTGTTTCTATCAAGCAAATGACCTTTTTCATCATTTTCATTATAATATGAAGGATTTAAATAGTTGTAGAACCTGATTCACTCAGCTACGTTTTGACCATTATTGTTACTTTCAAAGCTTTTGCAGGAGTAAACTGCTGAAACGGACTGTAAGAGGAATGCTTAAAATTACACTGTTTCCTACTAGCAAATTACCTCTTTTAATCATTATCATCATAGTTAGAAGGATTAGGTATAGTTGTAGAACCTTATTGACTCAACTATGTTTTGACCATTTTTGTTACTTTCAAAGCTTTTGCAGAAGGAGTAAACAGCTAAAACGGACTGTAAGAGGAATGCTTAAACTTACACTGTTTCCTACAAGCAAATGACCTTTTTCATCATTTTCATTATAATATGAAGGATTTGTATAGTTGTAGAACCTGATTCACTCAGCTACGTTTTGACCATTATTGTTACTTTCAAAGCTTTTGCAGGAGTAAACTGCTGAAACGGACTGTAAGAGGAATGCTTAAAATTACACTGTTTCCTACTAGCAAATTACCTCTTTTAATCATTATCATCATAGTTAGAAGGATTAGGTATAGTTGTAGAACCTTATTGACTCAACTATGTTTTGACCATTTTTGTTACTTTCAAAGCTTTTGCAGAAGGAGTAAACAGCTAAAACGGACTGTAAGAGGAATGCTTAAACTTACACTGTTTCCTACAAGCAAATTACCTCTTTTAATCATTATCATCATAGTTAGAAGGATTTGTATAGTTGTAGAACCTGATTCACTCAGCTACGTTTTGACCATTATTGTTACTTTCAAAGCTTTTGCAGGAGTAAACTGCTGAAACGGACTGTAAGAGGAATGCTTAAAATTACACTGTTTCCTACTAGCAAATTACCTCTTTTAATCATTATCATCATAGTTAGAAGGATTAGGTATAGTTGTAGAACCTTATTGACTCAACTACGTTTTGACCATTTTTGTTACTTTCAAAGCTTTTGCAGAAGGAGTAAACAGCTAAAACGGACTGTAAGAGGAATGCTTAAACTTACACTGTTTCCTACAAGCAAATTACCTCTTTTAATCATTATCATCATAGTTAGAAGGATTAGGTATAGTTGTAGAACCTGATTCACTCAACTACGTTTGGACCATTTTTGTTACTTTCAAAGCTTTTGCAGGAGTAAACTGCTGAAACGGACTGTAAGAAGAATACGTTTTTGTTACTTTCAAAGCTTTTGCAGAAGGAGTAAACAGCTAAAACGGACTGTATGAAGAATGCTTTATCTTACACTGTTTCTATCAAGCAAATGACCTTTTTCATCATTTTCATTATAATATGAAGGATTTGTATAGTTGTAGAAACTGATTCACTCAACTACGTTTGGACCATTTTTGTTACTTTCAAAGCATAAACAGCTAAAATGGACTTTAAGAGGAATGCTTAAGCAAACACTGTTTCTATCAAGCAAATGACCTTTTTTCATCATTATCATTATGGTTTGAAGGATTAGGTATAGTTTTAGAACCTGATTCACTCAACTACGTTCTGACCATTTTTGTTACTTTCAAAGCGTTTGCAGGAGTAAACAGCTAAAACGGACTGTATGAAGAATGCTTTATCTTACACTGTTTCTATCAAGCAAATGACCTTTTTCCTCATTTTCATTATAATATGAAGGATTTGTATAGTTGTAGAACCTGATTCACTCAGCTACGTTTTGACCATTATTGTTACTTTCAAAGCTTTTGCAGGAGTAAACTGCTGAAACGGACTGTAAGAGGAATGCTTAAAATTACACTGTTTCCTACTAGCAAATTACCTCTTTTAATCATTATCATCATAGTTAGAAGGATTAGGTATAGTTGTAGAACCTTATTCACTCAACTACGTTTGGACCATTTTTGTTACTTTCAAAGCTTTTGTAGAAGGAGTAAACAGCTAAAACGGACTGTAAGAGGAATGCTTAAACTAACACTTTTTCCTACAAGCAAATTACCTCTTTTAATCATTATCATCATAGTTAGAAGGATTAGGTATAGTTGTAGAACCTTATTCACTCAACTACGTTTTGACCATTTTTGTTACTTTCAAAGCTTTTGCAGGAGTAAACAGCTAAAACGGACTGTATGAAGAATGCTTTAGCTTACACTGTTTCTATCAAGCAAATGACCTTTTTTCATCATTATCATTATGGTTTGAAGGATTAGGTATAGTTTTAGAACCTGATTCACTCAACTACGTTTTGACCATTATTGTTACTTTCAAAGCTATTGCAGAAGGAGTAAACAGCTAAAACGGACTGTAAGAGGAATGCTTAAAATTACACTGTTTCCTACTAGCAAATTACCTCTTTTAATCATTATCATCATAGTTAGAAGGATTAGGTATAGTTGTAGAACCTTATTCACTCAACTACGTTTGGACCATTTTTGTTACTTTCAAAGCTTTTGCAGGAGTAAACTGCTGAAACGGACTGTAAGAAGAATACGTTTTTGTTACTTTCAAAGCTTTTGCAGAAGGAGTAAACAGCTAAAACGGACTGTAAGAGGAATGCTTAAACTTACACTGTTTCCTACAAGCAAATTACCTCTTTTAATCATTATCATCATAGTTAGAAGGATTAGGTATAGTTGTAGAACCTTATTCACTCAACTACGTTTTGACCATTTTTGTTACTTTCAAAGCTTTTGCAGGAGTAAACAGCTAAAAACGACTGTATGAAGAATGCTTTATCTTACACTGTTTCTATCAAGCAAATGACCTTTTTCATCATTTTCATTATAATATGAAGGATTTGTATAGTTGTAGAACCTGATTCACTCAGCTACGTTTTGACCATTATTGTTACTTTCAAAGCTTTTGCAGAAGGAGTAAACAGCTAAAACGGACTGTATGAAGAATGCTTTATCTTACACTGTTTCTATCAAGCAAATGACCTTTTTCATCATTTTCATTATAATATGAAGGATTTGTATAGTTGTAGAAACTGATTCACTCAACTACGTTTGGACCATTTTTGTTACTTTCAAAGCATAAACAGCTAAAATGGACTTTAAGAGGAATGCTTAAGCAAACACTGTTTCTATCAAGCAAATGACCTTTTTTCATCATTATCATTATGGTTTGAAGGATTAGGTATAGTTTTAGAACCTGATTCACTCAACTACGTTCTGACCATTTTTGTTACTTTCAAAGCGTTTGCAGGAGT
This sequence comes from Pungitius pungitius, assembly GCF_949316345.1. Classification (NCBI taxonomy): domain Eukaryota; kingdom Metazoa; phylum Chordata; class Actinopteri; order Perciformes; family Gasterosteidae; genus Pungitius; species Pungitius pungitius. Next base: position 8,802,152 of record NC_084908.1, read on the forward strand.
AAACAGCTAAAACGGACTGTATGAAGAATGCTTTATCTTACACTGTTTCTATCAAGCAAATGACCTTTTTCCTCATTTTCATTATAATATGAAGGATTTGTATAGTTGTAGAACCTGATTCACTCAGCTACGTTTTGACCATTATTGTTACTTTCAAAGCTTTTGCAGGAGTAAACTGCTGAAACGGACTGTAAGAGGAATGCTTAAAATTACACTGTTTCCTACAAGCAAATTACCTCTTTTAATCATTATCATCATAGTTAGAAGGATTAGGTATAGTTGTAGAACCTTATTCACTCAACTACCTTTTGACCATTTTTGTTACTTTCAAAGCTTTTGCAGGAGTAAACAGCTAAAAACGACTGTATGAAGAATGCTTTATCTTACACTGTTTCTATCAAGCAAATGACCTTTTTCATCATTTTCATTATAATATGAAGGATTTGTATAGTTGTAGAACCTGATTCACTCAGCTACGTTTTGACCATTATTGTTACTTTCAAAGCTTTTGCAGGAGTAAACTGCTGAAACGGACTGTAAGAGGAATGCTTAAAATTACACTGTTTCCTACTAGCAAATTACCTCTTTTAATCATTATCATCATAGTTAGAAGGATTAGGTATAGTTGTAGAACCTTATTGACTCAACTACGTTTTGACCATTTTTGTTACTTTCAAAGCTTTTGCAGAAGGAGTAAACAGCTAAAACGGACTGTAAGAGGAATGCTTAAACTTACACTGTTTCCTACAAGCAAATTACCTCTTTTAATCATTATCATCATAGTTAGAAGGATTAGGTATAGTTGTAGAACCTTATTCACTCAACTACGTTTTGACCATTTTTGTTACTTTCAAAGCTTTTGCAGGAGTAAACAGCTAAAAACGACTGTATGAAGAATGCTTTATCTTACACTGTTTCTATCAAGCAAATGACCTTTTTCATCATTTTCATTATAATATGAAGGATTTGTATAGTTGTAGAACCTGATTCACTCAGCTACGTTTTGACCATTATTGTTACTTTCAAAGCTTTTGCAGAAGGAGTAAACAGCTAAAACGGACTGTATGAAGAATGCTTTATCTTACACTGTTTCTATCAAGCAAATGACCTTTTTCATCATTTTCATTATAATATGAAGGATTTGTATAGTTGTAGAAACTGATTCACTCAACTACGTTTGGACCATTTTTGTTACTTTCAAAGCATAAACAGCTAAAATGGACTTTAAGAGGAATGCTTAAGCAAACACTGTTTCTATCAAGCAAATGACCTTTTTTCATCATTATCATTATGGTTTGAAGGATTAGGTATAGTTTTAGAACCTGATTCACTCAACTACGTTCTGACCATTTTTGTTACTTTCAAAGCGTTTGCAGGAGTAAACAGCTAAAACGGACTGTATGAAGAATGCTTTATCTTACACTGTTTCTATCAAGCAAATGACCTTTTTCCTCATTTTCATTATAATATGAAGGATTTGTATAGTTGTAGAACCTGATTCACTCAGCTACGTTTTGACCATTATTGTTACTTTCAAAGCTTTTGCAGGAGTAAACTGCTGAAACGGACTGTAAGAGGAATGCTTAAAATTACACTGTTTCCTACAAGCAAATTACCTCTTTTAATCATTATCATCATAGTTAGAAGGATTAGGTATAGTTGTAGAACCTTATTCACTCAACTACCTTTTGACCATTTTTGTTACTTTCAAAGCTTTTGCAGGAGTAAACAGCTAAAAACGACTGTATGAAGAATGCTTTATCTTACACTGTTTCTATCAAGCAAATGACCTTTTTCATCATTTTCATTATAATATGAAGGATTTGTATAGTTGTAGAACCTGATTCACTCAGCTACGTTTTGACCATTATTGTTACTTTCAAAGCTTTTGCAGGAGTAAACTGCTGAAACGGACTGTAAGAGGAATGCTTAAAATTACACTGTTTCCTACTAGCAAATTACCTCTTTTAATCATTATCATCATAGTTAGAAGGATTAGGTATAGTTGTAGAACCTTATTGACTCAACTACGTTTTGACCATTTTTGTTACTTTCAAAGCTTTTGCAGAAGGAGTAAACAGCTAAAACGGACTGTAAGAGGAATGCTTAAACTTACACTGTTTCCTACAAGCAAATTACCTCTTTTAATCATTATCATCATAGTTAGAAGGATTAGGTATAGTTGTAGAACCTTATTCACTCAACTACGTTTTGACCATTTTTGTTACTTTCAAAGCTTTTGCAGGAGTAAACAGCTAAAACGGACTGTATGAAGAATGCTTTATCTTACACTGTTTCTATCAAGCAAATGACCTTTTTAATCATTATCATCATAGTTAGAAGGATTAGGTATAGTTGTAGAACCTGATTCACTCAACTACGTTTGGACCATTTTTGTTACTTTCAAAGCTTTTGCAGGAGTAAACTGCTGAAACGGACTGTAAGAGGAATACGTTTTTGTTACTTTCAAAGCTTTTGCAGAAGGAGTAAACAGCTAAAACGGACTGTATCAAGAATGCTTTAGCTTACACTGTTTCTATCAAGCAAATGACCTTTTTTCATCATTATCATTATGGTTTGAAGGATTAGGTATAGTTGTAGAACCTGATTCACTCAACTACGTTTTGACCATTTTTGTTACTTTCAAAGCTTTTGCAGAAGGAGTAAACAGCTAAAACGGACTGTATGAAGAATGCTTTAGCTTACACTGTTTCCTACAAGCAAATGACCTTTTTTCATCATTATCATTATGGTTTGAAGGATTAGGTATAGTTGTAGAACCTTATTCACTCAACTACGTTTTGACCATTTTTGTTACTTTCAAAGCTTTTGCAGGAGTAAACAGCTAAAACGGACTGTATGAAGAATGCTTTAGCTTACACTGTTTCTATCAAGCAAATGACCTTTTTTCATCATTATCATTATGGTTTGAAGGATTAGGTATAGTTTTAGAACCTGATTCACTCAACTACGTTTTGACCATTATTGTTACTTTCAAAGCTATTGCAGAAGGAGTAAACAGCTAAAACGGACTGTAAGAGGAATGCTTAAACTTACACTGTTTCCTACTAGCAAATTACCTCTTTTAATCATTATCATCATAGTTAGAAGGATTAGGTATAGTTGTAGAACCTGATTCACTCAACTACGTTTTGACCATTTTTGTTACTTTCAAAGCTTTTGCAGAAGGAGTAAACAGCTAAAACGGACTGTAAGAGGAATGCTTAAACTTACACTGTTTCCTACAAGCAAATTACCTCTTTTAATCATTATCATCATAGTTAGAAGGATTAGGTATAGTTGTAGAACCTTATTCACTCAACTACGTTTTGACCATTTTTGTTACTTTCAAAGCTTTTGCAGGAGTAAACTGCTGAAACGGACTGTAAGAAGAATACGTTTTTGTTACTTTCAAAGCTTTTGCAGAAGGAGTAAACAGCTAAAACGGACTGTAAGAGGAATGCTTAAAATTACACTGTTTCCTACTAGCAAATTACCTCTTTTAATCATTATCATCATAGTTAGAAGGATTAGGTATAGTTGTAGAACCTGATTCACTCAACTACGTTTGGACCATTTTTGTTACTTTCAAAGCTTTTGCAGGAGTAAACTGCTGAAACGGACTGTAAGAGGAATACGTTTTTGTTACTTTCAAAGCTTTTGCAGAAGGAGTAAACAGCTAAAACGGACTGTATCAAGAATGCTTTAGCTTACACTGTTTCTATCAAGCAAATGACCTTTTTTCATCATTATCATTATGGTTTGAAGGATTAGGTATAGTTGTAGAACCTGATTCACTCAACTACGTTTTGACCATTTTTGTTACTTTCAAAGCTTTTGCAGAAGGAGTAAACAGCTAAAACGGACTGTATGAAGAATGCTTTAGCTTACACTGTTTCCTACAAGCAAATGACCTTTTTTCATCATTATCATTATGGTTTGAAGGATTAGGTATAGTTGTAGAACCTTATTCACTCAACTACGTTTTGACCATTTTTGTTACTTTCAAAGCTTTTGCAGGAGTAAACAGCTAAAACGGACTGTATGAAGAATGCTTTAGCTTACACTGTTTCTATCAAGCAAATGACCTTTTTTCATCATTATCATTATGGTTTGAAGGATTAGGTATAGTTTTAGAACCTGATTCACTCAACTACGTTTTGACCATTATTGTTACTTTCAAAGCTATTGCAGAAGGAGTAAACAGCTAAAACGGACTGTAAGAGGAATGCTTAAACTTACACTGTTTCCTACTAGCAAATTACCTCTTTTAATCATTATCATCATAGTTAGAAGGATTAGGTATAGTTGTAGAACCTGATTCACTCAACTACGTTTTGACCATTTTTGTTACTTTCAAAGCTTTTGCAGAAGGAGTAAACAGCTAAAACGGACTGTAAGAGGAATGCTTAAACTTACACTGTTTCCTACAAGCAAATTACCTCTTTTAATCATTATCATCATAGTTAGAAGGATTAGGTATAGTTGTAGAACCTTATTCACTCAACTACGTTTTGACCATTTTTGTTACTTTCAAAGCTTTTGCAGGAGTAAACTGCTGAAACGGACTGTAAGAAGAATACGTTTTTGTTACTTTCAAAGCTTTTGCAGAAGGAGTAAACAGCTAAAACGGACTGTAAGAGGAATGCTTAAAATTACACTGTTTCCTACTAGCAAATTACCTCTTTTAATCATTATCATCATAGTTAGAAGGATTAGGTATAGTTGTAGAACCTGATTCACTCAACTACGTTCTGACCATTTTTGTTACTTTCAAAGCTTTTGCAGGAGTAAACTGCTGAAACGGACTGTAAGAAGAATACGTTTTTGTTACTTTCAAAGCTTTTGCAGAAGGAGTAAACAGCTAAAACGGACTGTAAGAGGAATGCTTAAACTTACACTGTTTCCTACAAGCAAATTACCTCTTTTAATCATTATCATCATAGTTAGAAGGATTAGGTATAGTTGTAGAACCTTATTCACTCAACTACGTTTTGACCATTTTTGTTACTTTCAAAGCTTTTGCAGGAGTAAACAGCTAAAACGGACTGTATGAAGAATGCTTTATCTTACACTGTTTCTATCAAGCAAATGACCTTTTTCATCATTTTCATTATAATATGAAGGATTTGTATAGTTGTAGAACCTGATTCACTCAGCTACGTTTTGACCATTATTGTTACTTTCAAAGCTTTTGCAGGAGTAAACTGCTGAAACGGACTGTAAGAGGAATGCTTAAAATTACACTGTTTCCTACTAGCAAATTACCTCTTTTAATCATTATCATCATAGTTAGAAGGATTAGGTATAGTTGTAGAACCTTATTGACTCAACTACGTTTTGACCATTTTTGTTACTTTCAAAGCTTTTGCAGAAGGAGTAAACAGCTAAAACGGACTGTAAGAGGAATGCTTAAACTTACACTGTTTCCTACAAGCAAATTACCTCTTTTAATCATTATCATCATAGTTAGAAGGATTAGGTATAGTTGTAGAACCTTATTCACTCAACTACGTTTTGACCATTTTTGTTACTTTCAAAGCTTTTGCAGGAGTAAACAGCTAAAACGGACTGTATGAAGAATGCTTTATCTTACACTGTTTCTATCAAGCAAATGACCTTTTTAATCATTATCATCATAGTTAGAAGGATTAGGTATAGTTGTAGAACCTGATTCACTCAACTACGTTTGGACCATTTTTGTTACTTTCAAAGCTTTTGCAGGAGTAAACTGCTGAAACGGACTGTAAGAGGAATACGTTTTTGTTACTTTCAAAGCTTTTGCAGAAGGAGTAAACAGCTAAAACGGACTGTATCAAGAATGCTTTAGCTTACACTGTTTCTATCAAGCAAATGACCTTTTTTCATCATTATCATTATGGTTTGAAGGATTAGGTATAGTTGTAGAACCTGATTCACTCAACTACGTTTTGACCATTTTTGTTACTTTCAAAGCTTTTGCAGAAGGAGTAAACAGCTAAAACGGACTGTATGAAGAATGCTTTAGCTTACACTGTTTCCTACAAGCAAATGACCTTTTTTCATCATTATCATTATGGTTTGAAGGATTAGGTATAGTTGTAGAACCTTATTCACTCAACTACGTTTTGACCATTTTTGTTACTTTCAAAGCTTTTGCAGGAGTAAACAGCTAAAACGGACTGTATGAAGAATGCTTTAGCTTACACTGTTTCTATCAAGCAAATGACCTTTTTTCATCATTATCATTATGGTTTGAAGGATTAGGTATAGTTTTAGAACCTGATTCACTCAACTACGTTTTGACCATTATTGTTACTTTCAAAGCTATTGCAGAAGGAGTAAACAGCTAAAACGGACTGTAAGAGGAATGCTTAAACTTACACTGTTTCCTACTAGCAAATTACCTCTTTTAATCATTATCATCATAGTTAGAAGGATTAGGTATAGTTGTAGAACCTGATTCACTCAACTACGTTTTGACCATTTTTGTTACTTTCAAAGCTTTTGCAGAAGGAGTAAACAGCTAAAACGGACTGTAAGAGGAATGCTTAAACTTACACTGTTTCCTACAAGCAAATTACCTCTTTTAATCATTATCATCATAGTTAGAAGGATTAGGTATAGTTGTAGAACCTTATTCACTCAACTACGTTTTGACCATTTTTGTTACTTTCAAAGCTTTTGCAGGAGTAAACTGCTGAAACGGACTGTAAGAAGAATACGTTTTTGTTACTTTCAAAGCTTTTGCAGAAGGAGTAAACAGCTAAAACGGACTGTAAGAGGAATGCTTAAAATTACACTGTTTCCTACTAGCAAATTACCTCTTTTAATCATTATCATCATAGTTAGAAGGATTAGGTATAGTTGTAGAACCTGATTCACTCAACTACGTTCTGACCATTTTTGTTACTTTCAAAGCTTTTGCAGGAGTAAACTGCTGAAACGGACTGTAAGAAGAATACGTTTTTGTTACTTTCAAAGCTTTTGCAGAAGGAGTAAACAGCTAAAACGGACTGTAAGAGGAATGCTTAAACTTACACTGTTTCCTACAAGCAAATTACCTCTTTTAATCATTATCATCATAGTTAGAAGGATTAGGTATAGTTGTAGAACCTTATTCACTCAACTACGTTTTGACCATTTTTGTTACTTTCAAAGCTTTTGCAGGAGTAAACAGCTAAAAACGACTGTATGAAGAATGCTTTATCTTACACTGTTTCTATCAAGCAAATGACCTTTTTCATCATTTTCATTATAATATGAAGGATTTGTATAGTTGTAGAACCTGATTCACTCAGCTACGTTTTGACCATTATTGTTACTTTCAAAGCTTTTGCAGGAGTAAACTGCTGAAACGGACTGTAAGAGGAATGCTTAAAATTACACTGTTTCCTACTAGCAAATTACCTCTTTTAATCATTATCATCATAGTTAGAAGGATTAGGTATAGTTGTAGAACCTTATTGACTCAACTACGTTTTGACCATTTTTGTTACTTTCAAAGCTTTTGCAGAAGGAGTAAACAGCTAAAACGGACTGTAAGAGGAATGCTTAAACTTACACTGTTTCCTACAAGCAAATTACCTCTTTTAATCATTATCCTCATAGTTAGAAGGATTAGGTATAGTTGTAGAACCTTATTCACTCAACTACGTTTTGACCATTTTTGTTACTTTCAAAGCTTTTGCAGGAGTAAACAGCTAAAACGGACTGTATGAAGAATGCTTTATCTTACACTGTTTCTATCAAGCAAATGACCTTTTTCATCATTTTCATTATAATATGAAGGATTTAAATAGTTGTAGAACCTGATTCACTCAGCTACGTTTTGACCATTATTGTTACTTTCAAAGCTTTTGCAGGAGTAAACTGCTGAAACGGACTGTAAGAGGAATGCTTAAAATTACACTGTTTCCTACTAGCAAATTACCTCTTTTAATCATTATCATCATAGTTAGAAGGATTAGGTATAGTTGTAGAACCTTATTGACTCAACTATGTTTTGACCATTTTTGTTACTTTCAAAGCTTTTGCAGAAGGAGTAAACAGCTAAAACGGACTGTAAGAGGAATGCTTAAACATACACTGTTTCCTACAAGCAAATGACCTTTTTCATCATTTTCATTATAATATGAAGGATTTGTATAGTTGTAGAACCTGATTCACTCAGCTACGTTTTGACCATTATTGTTACTTTCAAAGCTTTTGCAGGAGTAAACTGCTGAAACGGACTGTAAGAGGAATGCTTAAAATTACACTGTTTCCTACTAGCAAATTACCTCTTTTAATCATTATCATCATAGTAAGAAGGATTAGGTATAGTTGTAGAACCTTATTGACTCAACTATGTTTTGACCATTTTTGTTACTTTCAAAGCTTTTGCAGAAGGAGTAAACAGCTAAAACGGACTGTAAGAGGAATGCTTAAACTTACACTGTTTCCTACAAGCAAATTACCTCTTTTAATCATTATCATCATAGTTAGAAGGATTAGGTATAGTTGTAGAACCTTATTCACTCAACTACGTTTTGACCATTTTTGTTACTTTCAAAGCTTTTGCAGGAGTAAACAGCTAAAACGGACTGTATAAAGAATGCTTTATCTTACACTGTTTCTATCAAGCAAATGACCTTTTTAATCATCATCATAGTTAGAAGGATTAGGTATAGTTGTAGAACCTGATTCACTCAACTACGTTTGGACCATTTTTGTTACTTTCAAAGCTTTTGCAGGAGTAAACTGCTGAAACGGACTGTAAGAGGAATACGTTTTTGTTACTTTCAAAGCTTTTGCAGAAGGAGTAAACAGCTAAAACGGACTGTATGAAGAATGCTTTATCTTACACTGTTTCTATCAAGCAAATGACCTTTTTAATCATTATCATCATAGTTAGAAGGATTAGGTATAGTTGTAGAACCTGATTCACTCAACTACGTTTGGACCATTTTTGTTACTTTCAAAGCTTTTGCAGGAGTAAACTGCTGAAACGGACTGTAAGAGGAATACGTTTTTGTTACTTTCAAAGCTTTTGCAGAAGGAGTAAACAGCTAAAACGGACTGTATGAAGAATGCTTTATCTTACACTGTTTCTATCAAGCAAATGACCTTTTTCATCATTTTCATTATAATATGAAGGATTTGTATAGTTGTAGAAACTGATTCACTCAACTACGTTTGGACCATTTTTGTTACTTTCAAAGCATAAACAGCTAAAATGGACTTTAAGAGGAATGCTTAAGCAAACACTGTTTCTATCAAGCAAATGACCTTTTTTCATCATTATCATTATGGTTTGAAGGATTAGGTATAGTTTTAGAACCTGATTCACTCAACTACGTTCTGACCATTTTTGTTACTTTCAAAGCGTTTGCAGGAGTAAACAGCTAAAACGGACTGTATGAAGAATGCTTTATCTTACACTGTTTCTATCAAGCAAATGACCTTTTTCCTCATTTTCATTATAATATGAAGGATTTGTATAGTTGTAGAACCTGATTCACTCAGCTACGTTTTGACCATTATTGTTACTTTCAAAGCTTTTGCAGGAGTAAACTGCTGAAACGGACTGTAAGAGGAATGCTTAAAATTACACTGTTTCCTACTAGCAAATTACCTCTTTTAATCATTATCATCATAGTTAGAAGGATTAGGTATAGTTGTAGAACCTTATTCACTCAACTACGTTTGGACCATTTTTGTTACTTTCAAAGCTTTTGTAGAAGGAGTAAACAGCTAAAACGGACTGTAAGAGGAATGCTTAAACTAACACTTTTTCCTACAAGCAAATTACCTCTTTTAATCATTATCATCATAGTTAGAAGGATTAGGTATAGTTGTAGAACCTTATTCACTCAACTACGTTTTGACCATTTTTGTTACTTTCAAAGCTTTTGCAGGAGTAAACAGCTAAAACGGACTGTATGAAGAATGCTTTAGCTTACACTGTTTCTATCAAGCAAATGACCTTTTTTCATCATTATCATTATGGTTTGAAGGATTAGGTATAGTTTTAGAACCTGATTCACTCAACTACGTTTTGACCATTATTGTTACTTTCAAAGCTATTGCAGAAGGAGTAAACAGCTAAAACGGACTGTAAGAGGAATGCTTAAAATTACACTGTTTCCTACTAGCAAATTACCTCTTTTAATCATTATCATCATAGTTAGAAGGATTAGGTATAGTTGTAGAACCTTATTCACTCAACTACGTTTGGACCATTTTTGTTACTTTCAAAGCTTTTGCAGGAGTAAACTGCTGAAACGGACTGTAAGAAGAATACGTTTTTGTTACTTTCAAAGCTTTTGCAGAAGGAGTAAACAGCTAAAACGGACTGTAAGAGGAATGCTTAAACTTACACTGTTTCCTACAAGCAAATTACCTCTTTTAATCATTATCATCATAGTTAGAAGGATTAGGTATAGTTGTAGAACCTTATTCACTCAACTACGTTTTGACCATTTTTGTTACTTTCAAAGCTTTTGCAGGAGTAAACAGCTAAAAACGACTGTATGAAGAATGCTTTATCTTACACTGTTTCTATCAAGCAAATGACCTTTTTCATCATTTTCATTATAATATGAAGGATTTGTATAGTTGTAGAACCTGATTCACTCAGCTACGTTTTGACCATTATTGTTACTTTCAAAGCTTTTGCAGGAGTAAACTGCTGAAACGGACTGTAAGAGGAATGCTTAAAATTACACTGTTTCCTACTAGCAAATTACCTCTTTTAATCATTATCATCATAGTTAGAAGGATTAGGTATAGTTGTAGAACCTTATTGACTCAACTACGTTTTGACCATTTTTGTTACTTTCAAAGCTTTTGCAGAAGGAGTAAACAGCTAAAACGGACTGTAAGAGGAATGCTTAAACTTACACTGTTTCCTACAAGCAAATTACCTCTTTTAATCATTATCATCATAGTTAGAAGGATTAGGTATAGTTGTAGAACCTTATTCACTCAACTACGTTTTGACCATTTTTGTTACTTTCAAAGCTTTTGCAGGAGTAAACAGCTAAAACGGACTGTATGAAGAATGCTTTATCTTACACTGTTTCTATCAAGCAAATGACCTTTTTAATCATTATCATCATAGTTAGAAGGATTAGGTATAGTTGTAGAACCTGATTCACTCAACTACGTTTGGACCATTTTTGTTACTTTCAAAGCTTTTGCAGGAGTAAACTGCTGAAACGGACTGTAAGAGGAATACGTTTTTGTTACTTTCAAAGCTTTTGCAGAAGGAGTAAACAGCTAAAACGGACTGTATGAAGAATGCTTTAGCTTACACTGTTTCCTACAAGCAAATGACCTTTTTTCATCATTATCATTATGGTTTGAAGGATTAGGTATAGTTGTAGAACCTTATTCACTCAACTACGTTTTGACCATTTTTGTTACTTTCAAAGCTTTTGCAGGAGTAAACAGCTAAAACGGACTGTATGAAGAATGCTTTAGCTTACACTGTTTCTATCAAGCAAATGACCTTTTTTCATCATTATCATTATGGTTTGAAGGATTAGGTATAGTTTTAGAACCTGATTCACTCAACTACGTTTTGACCATTATTGTTACTTTCAAAGCTATTGCAGAAGGAGTAAACAGCTAAAACGGACTGTAAGAGGAATGCTTAAACTTACACTGTTTCCTACTAGCAAATTACCTCTTTTAATCATTATCATCATAGTTAGAAGGATTAGGTATAGTTGTAGAACCTGATTCACTCAACTACGTTTTGACCATTTTTGTTACTTTCAAAGCTTTTGCAGAAGGAGTAAACAGCTAAAACGGACTGTAAGAGGAATGCTTAAACTTACACTGTTTCCTACAAGCAAATTACCTCTTTTAATCATTATCATCATAGTTAGAAGGATTAGGTATAGTTGTAGAACCTTATTCACTCAACTACGTTTTGACCATTTTTGTTACTTTCAAAGCTTTTGCAGAAGGAGTAAACAGCTAAAACGGACTGTAAGAGGAATGCTTAAACTTACACTGTTTCCTACAAGCAAATTACCTCTTTTAATCATTATCATCATAGTTAGAAGGATTAGGTATAGTTGTAGAACCTTATTCACTCAACTACGTTTTGACCATTTTTGTTACTTTCAAAGCTTTTGCAGGAGTAAACAGCTAAAAACGACTGTATGAAGAATGCTTTATCTTACACTGTTTCTATCAAGCAAATGACCTTTTTCATCATTTTCATTATAATATGAAGGATTTGTATAGTTGTAGAACCTGATTCACTCAGCTACGTTTTGACCATTATTGTTACTTTCAAAGCATAAACAGCTAAAATGGACTTTAAGAGGAATGCTTAAGCAAACACTGTTTCTATCAAGCAAATGACCTTTTTTCATCATTATCATTATGGTTTGAAGGATTAGGTATAGTTTTAGAACCTGATTCACTCAACTACGTTCTGACCATTTTTGTTACTTTCAAAGCGTTTGCAGGAGTAAACAGCTAAAACGGACTGTATGAAGAATGCTTTATCTTACACTGTTTCTATCAAGCAAATGACCTTTTTCCTCATTTTCATTATAATATGAAGGATTTGTATAGTTGTAGAACCTGATTCACTCAGCTACGTTTTGACCATTATTGTTACTTTCAAAGCTTTTGCAGGAGTAAACTGCTGAAACGGACTGTAAGAGGAATGCTTAAAATTACACTGTTTCCTACTAGCAAATTACCTCTTTTAATCATTATCATCATAGTTAGAAGGATTAGGTATAGTTGTAGAACCTTATTCACTCAACTACGTTTTGACCATTTTTGTTACTTTCAAAGCTTTTGCAGGAGTAAACTGCTGAAACGGACTGTAAGAAGAATACGTTTTTGTTACTTTCAAAGCTTTTGCAGAAGGAGTAAACAGCTAAAACGGACTGTAAGAGGAATGCTTAAAATTACACTGTTTCCTACTAGCAAATTACCTCTTTTAATCATTATCATCATAGTTAGAAGGATTAGGTATAGTTGTAGAACCTGATTCACTCAACTACGTTCTGACCATTTTTGTTACTTTCAAAGCTTTTGCAGGAGTAAACTGCTGAAACGGACTGTAAGAAGAATACGTTTTTGTTACTTTCAAAGCTTTTGCAGAAGGAGTAAACAGCTAAAACGGACTGTAAGAGGAATGCTTAAAATTACACTGTTTCCTACTAGCAAATTACCTCTTTTAATCATTATCATCATAGTTAGAAGGATTAGGTATAGTTGTAGAACCTTATTCACTCAACTACGTTTTGACCATTTTTGTTACTTTCAAAGCTTTTGCAGGAGTAAACAGCTAAAAACGACTGTATGAAGAATGCTTTATCTTACACTGTTTCTATCAAGCAAATGACCTTTTTCATCATTTTCATTATAATATGAAGGATTTGTATAGTTGTAGAACCTGATTCACTCAGCTACGTTTTGACCATTATTGTTACTTTCAAAGCTTTTGCAGGAGTAAACTGCTGAAACGGACTGTAAGAGGAATGCTTAAAATTACACTGTTTCCTACTAGCAAATTACCTCTTTTAATCATTATCATCATAGTTAGAAGGATTAGGTATAGTTGTAGAACCTTATTCACTCAACTACGTTTGGACCATTTTTGTTACTTTCAAAGCTTTTGTAGAAGGAGTAAACAGCTAAAACGGACTGTAAGAGGAATGCTTAAACTAACACTTTTTCCTACAAGCAAATTACCTCTTTTAATCATTATCATCATAGTTAGAAGGATTAGGTATAGTTGTAGAACCTTATTCACTCAACTACGTTTTGACCATTTTTGTTACTTTCAAAGCTTTTGCAGGAGTAAACAGCTAAAACGGACTGTATGAAGAATGCTTTAGCTTACACTGTTTCTATCAAGCAAATGACCTTTTTTCATCATTATCATTATGGTTTGAAGGATTAGGTATAGTTTTAGAACCTGATTCACTCAACTACGTTTTGACCATTATTGTTACTTTCAAAGCTATTGCAGAAGGAGTAAACAGCTAAAACGGACTGTAAGAGGAATGCTTAAAATTACACTGTTTCCTACTAGCAAATTACCTCTTTTAATCATTATCATCATAGTTAGAAGGATTAGGTATAGTTGTAGAACCTTATTGACTCAACTACGTTTTGACCATTTTTGTTACTTTCAAAGCTTTTGCAGAAGGAGTAAACAGCTAAAACGGACTGTAAGAGGAATGCTTAAACTTACACTGTTTCCTACAAGCAAATTACCTCTTTTAATCATTATCATCATAGTTAGAAGGATTAGGTATAGTTGTAGAACCTTATTCACTCAACTACGTTTTGACCATTTTTGTTACTTTCAAAGCTTTTGCAGGAGTAAACAGCTAAAACGGACTGTATGAAGAATGCTTTATCTTACACTGTTTCTATCAAGCAAATGACCTTTTTAATCATTATCATCATAGTTAGAAGGATAAGGTATAGTTGTAGAACCTGATTCACTCAACTACGTTTGGACCATTTTTGTTACTTTCAAAGCTTTTGCAGGAGTAAACTGCTGAAACGGACTGTAAGAGGAATACGTTTTTGTTACTTTCAAAGCTTTTGCAGAAGGAGTAAACAGCTAAAACGGACTGTATGAAGAATGCTTTATCTTACACTGTTTCTATCAAGCAAATGACCTTTTTCATCATTTTCATTATAATATGAAGGATTTGTATAGTTGTAGAAACTGATTCACTCAACTACGTTTGGACCATTTTTGTTACTTTCAAAGCATAAACAGCTAAAATGGACTTTAAGAGGAATGCTTAAGCAAACACTGTTTCTATCAAGCAAATGACCTTTTTTGATCATTATCATTATGGTTTGAAGGATTAGGTATAGTTTTAGAACCTGATTCACTCAACTACGTTCTGACCATTTTTGTTACTTTCAAAGCGTTTGCAGGAGTAAACAGCTAAAACGGACTGTATGAAGAATGCTTTATCTTACACTGTTTCTATCAAGCAAATGACCTTTTTCCTCATTTTCATTATAATATGAAGGATTTGTATAGTTGTAGAACCTGATTCACTCAGCTACGTTTTGACCATTATTGTTACTTTCAAAGCTTTTGCAGGAGTAAACTGCTGAAACGGACTGTAAGAGGAATGCTTAAAATTACACTGTTTCCTACTAGCAAATTACCTCTTTTAATCATTATCATCATAGTTAGAAGGATTAGGTATAGTTGTAGAACCTTATTCACTCAACTACGTTTGGACCATTTTTGTTACTTTCAAAGCTTTTGTAGAAGGAGTAAACAGCTAAAACGGACTGTAAGAGGAATGCTTAAACTAACACTTTTTCCTACAAGCAAATTACCTCTTTTAATCATTATCATCATAGTTAGAAGGATTAGGTATAGTTGTAGAACCTTATTCACTCAACTACGTTTTGACCATTTTTGTTACTTTCAAAGCTTTTGCAGGAGTAAACAGCTAAAACGGACTGTATGAAGAATGCTTTAGCTTACACTGTTTCTATCAAGCAAATGACCTTTTTTCATCATTATCATTATGGTTTGAAGGATTAGGTATAGTTTTAGAACCTGATTCACTCAACTACGTTTTGACCATTATTGTTACTTTCAAAGCTATTGCAGAAGGAGTAAACAGCTAAAACGGACTGTAAGAGGAATGCTTAAAATTACACTGTTTCCTACTAGCAAATTACCTCTTTTAATCATTATCATCATAGTTAGAAGGATTAGGTATAGTTGTAGAACCTTATTCACTCAACTACGTTTGGACCATTTTTGTTACTTTCAAAGCTTTTGCAGGAGTAAACTGCTGAAACGGACTGTAAGAAGAATACGTTTTTGTTACTTTCAAAGCTTTTGCAGAAGGAGTAAACAGCTAAAACGACTGTATGAAGAATGCTTTATCTTACACTGTTTCTATCAAGCAAATGACCTTTTTCATCATTTTCATTATAATATGAAGGATTTGTATAGTTGTAGAACCTGATTCACTACGTTTTGACCATTATTGTTACTTTCAAAGCTTTTGCAGGAGTAAACTGCTGAAACGGACTGTAAGAGGAATGCTTAAAATTACACTGTTTCCTACTAGCAAATTACCTCTTTTAATCATTATCATCATAGTTAGAAGGATTAGGTATAGTTGTAGAACCTTATTGACTCAACTACGTTTTGACCATTTTTGTTACTTTCAAAGCTTTTGCAGAAGGAGTAAACAGCTAAAACGGACTGTAAGAGGAATGCTTAAACTTACACTGTTTCCTACAAGCAAATTACCTCTTTTAATCATTATCATCATAGTTAGAAGGATTAGGTATAGTTGTAGAACCTTATTCACTCAACTACGTTTTGACCATTTTTGTTACTTTCAAAGCTTTTGCAGGAGTAAACAGCTAAAACGGACTGTATGAAGAATGCTTTATCTTACACTGTTTCTATCAAGCAAATGACCTTTTTCATCATTTTCATTATAATATGAAGGATTTGTATAGTTGTAGAACCTGATTCACTCAGCTACGTTTTGACCATTATTGTTACTTTCAAAGCTTTTGCAGGAGTAAACTGCTGAAACGGACTGTAAGAGGAATGCTTAAAATTACACTGTTTCCTACTAGCAAATTACCTCTTTTAATCATTATCATCATAGTTAGAAGGATTAGGTATAGTTGTAGAACCTTATTGACTCAACTATGTTTTGACCATTTTTGTTACTTTCAAAGCTTTTGCAGAAGGAGTAAACAGCTAAAACGGACTGTAAGAGGAATGCTTGAACTTACACTGTTTCCTACAAGCAAATTACCTCTTTTAATCATTATCATCATAGTTAGAAGGATTAGGTATAGTTGTAGAACCTTATTCACTCAACTACGTTTTGACCATTTTTGTTACTTTCAAAGCTTTTGCAGGAGTAAACAGCTAAAACGGACTGTATGAAGAATGCTTTATCTTACACTGTTTCTATCAAGCAAATGACCTTTTTAATCATTATCATCATAGTTAGAAGGATTAGGTATAGTTGTAGAACCTGATTCACTCAACTACGTTTGGACCATTTTTGTTACTTTCAAAGCTTTTGCAGGAGTAAACTGCTGAAACGGACTGTAAGAGGAATACGTTTTTGTTACTTTCAAAGCTTTTGCAGAAGGAGTAAACAGCTAAAACGGACTGTATGAAGAATGCTTTATCTTACACTGTTTCTATCAAGCAAATGACCTTTTTCCTCATTTTCATTATAATATGAAGGATTTGTATAGTTGTAGAACCTGATTCACTCAGCTACGTTTTGACCATTATTGTTACTTTCAAAGCTTTTGCAGGAGTAAACTGCTGAAACGGACTGTAA